>NW_015505588.1:1077463-1109538 GCF_001515645.1 Sinocyclocheilus grahami | reverse complement strand
ACACACACACACACACACACACACACACATATACACACACACAAATATATTTTAATCAAAGACATTCCTCT
Source organism: Sinocyclocheilus grahami (assembly GCF_001515645.1). Taxonomy (NCBI): domain Eukaryota; kingdom Metazoa; phylum Chordata; class Actinopteri; order Cypriniformes; family Cyprinidae; genus Sinocyclocheilus; species Sinocyclocheilus grahami. Next base: position 1,109,467 of record NW_015505588.1, on the reverse strand, counting down.
AATGGCAAAGCTGAATTTTCATGCAAAAATGTAAGGGGGTCTGAATACTTTCCGTACCCACTGTATGTATGTATATATATATATATATATACAAACTGTATATATTAAATTGTAATAATATTTCACAATATTCTTATATAAATGTAGCCATGGTAAGTCTTATTTTAAAAACATTAAGAAAAATTACTGTCCCCAAAACTGAACAGTATTTAGTTGGATGTTATTTGGTGATGAATTTGGTGAAGACACGATGGATAAGTTTCTAAATGGTAATTAGAAACAATAGTTAAAGGTGCCAGTAATTTTAATTTGCTATTTGAGCAGTGAATTTCAGTGTGAGAGTTTGAAGTCCTCTTTTAACTTCTCTTTTTGAAGAGACAAATTCATCATGTGAAGCTGAGATGTGACCGCAGCTGTTGAGGTCACTACAGACGGCCAAGAAATCAAATGGTTGTCAACACTAATAATTGGCAACAAGAACAATAGCCTCAGATCCCTCTATAAAGGTGCCATTGCAAATCTGCAATCATGTTGTAAATCTCTAATCTAACATAAAATGTCAGTTTCAACCGTGGAGTTTCAACAATGTTTCACATCAGAGCAGATATTACTTGTTGTCAAATTGTAATTTATTTATTTATTTTCTTTCCAGGGTTTCACCTCTGCAGAAGTCTGAGGTGGTTGAGATGGTGAAAAAACAGGTGAAAGTGATCACACTGGCCATTGGCGATGGAGCCAACGATGTGGGCATGATCCAGACCGCCCATGTGGGTGTTGGCATCTCTGGCAATGAAGGACTGCAGGCTGCCAACTCATCAGACTACTCTATTGCACAGGTGAGAAACTATCAAATTGCACATGCCTGAAGGAAGAAAGAATAAGTTAGCTAAATTGTGAGTAAATTAAATAATTAAATTTATCAATTATATTGACATAGTGAAATTTAAATTAATGAAAAATTATGCATTATTATTAAAATAAAATTACACCAAATAAAATGTGTGATCTGCTTCTAAACCTGAAGCACATTATCAGTTCCCAATGTAAACTAACACTTTTGTCTTGTGTCACTACAGTGTGACTCCCAGAAAATAAATCTGGTTCTAGATTATGTATCTAGGGTGAAGGGTTAAAACCTGTGGCTCATAGATTCTGCAGTCTGAGATAGTGAAACGGGTCGGTCAGGTCAATTTACATAGCTTGAGTGTTCACTTACTCAAACCCCTGCTGATGGTGAAACGGGACCTGTCCCTCTTATGTAAACTTAATTAAGAAGATGTTTTGTAGTTCACAGATTTTGATACAGCATAATCTTTATTGTTCGTTTAACAAAAGAAGAGCTCAAGTGTCGCTAATTGCTGTCAACATCGCTCTCCATCTCTGTCTCAGTTTCATTTCACGTTTTGTGCATTTCGTGGAAACATCCCTCTTCACACTTGTTTTTCTATACTGCCCCGAGCCATCTGTTCACTGGCCTCATGCATCGGATTACCCAAGAAAGCATCTTGTCTTTTCTTAAGTGCCCTCATCGTATTGTAGGTAGAGGCAGGTGGAGGTGGTAGGGAATGCGGGCAGGTTCATAGAAAGTCGCCCAAACTGCCTTCCAGCAAAACGGCTCGTATGATATGTGCTGGATCAGACGGCAAACTTCAATGTGCAGTACCGGCAGCTAGTATGCATTCATCATCCTGAACCAGTGTCAGCTTAATATCCACTATAAGGCTTTTCACAATGCTGCTTCTCATCAACTGTTAAAGGTGTCATATGATGTTTCTAAAAAGAACATTATTTTGTGTATTTGGTGTAATGCAATGTGTTTATGCGGTTTAAGGTTAAAAAAACATTATTTTTCACATACTGTACATTATTGTTTCAGCACTCCAAAGAGAAAGGAAAAATTTAAATCGCATCATATGACCCCTTTAAACTAGACGAAAATGTTATACATGCTGTATGACGTCATATATTTGTATTAAATTAACTACAATTCTATAATATGTAACTCATATATATATATATATAACTCTTATTATGTATATATTCTTCTCCAGGTATATATAATTCTTTCCAGGTAGGTTTCTTGAAGCATCTTGGAGACGTTGCCACAGTTCTTCTGGATTGAGTCTGTCTCAGTTTGTTCTGTTTCTTCATGTCATTCCAGACAGACTGATGATGGTGAGATCAGATCTCTGTGTGGAGCACTGACTCCTTGTGCAAACAAAAATCTCACTGCATTATTACAATTAATGGCAAAATGAATGTTTAGAAATGTAATCTGATATTTCCTGCTGACACACTACAGCAACAGATAGAAATAACTGACTTGAAACCATTTTTAGCTGGTGAAAATACTTGTGTTCTAATCATTTTGGTCACCACTGTAATTATACAATATATAATAAATATATTGGGATATGTAGAGTAATATTTATATGCATTTTATGTTAATCTGATATACTGTCATGAAGGCCTTACAAGCTGTCCGAATTTAGTCTTTTTTGGTTTATATAGACATATCAACAACTGCACCAAATTGCTTATTTTTGCTCAATTTGGGCCTTTGATTTAAACTGAGGGTTTTTTTCCTCCTGAAATATGAGCTCCATATTCTCCATAAAAGCCATTAAAGCTTGATGTATCAAATTTGATACTCACCAAATTTTGTTTTGTCTAAAAGTTTAATAAACTGTTCCATTCCATCAGGCTTTACAGGGCTAAAGCACATCCATATAATATATAATATTAAATGATGGTATATTAGTTATAGTTGTTAATAATTATATATTTAATTCTAAATTAGTATGTTACTGTTGGTAGCAGATCTTATGGTATGGCGTATTGCGTGTCTATATATCTGACCCATGTGCTGTCCAAGTGTGAAATTAATTTAAAGCTAATCTCACAACAGGGCTCTCACAGAATGCAAGTGTTAATTTGTGTTAAACCCAGGGGTCTTTAGTTTTGTTTGGGGCCTGTTTTGAAGATGTGATTAAGTTGTTTACATGAAGGGATAAATCAGTGTGAGCTGGAATGCTGCTGTGCTTCAGCCTCACACTAGGTCCTCCACAGATCGGCAGAGGCTCCATATCCAGACTCCACTGTAGTCTGTCTGTCATCAACTTGCTCTCCTCGCATCCAGAGGTCAAACAGCCCCTGAGCCCCTCAAAGGCACTCCGTACCCCTTACATCCCACCCTGCTGTTCCTGCCTTCATAGAAATGACTGGCTGTTTGTTTTAGAGGAATGATGTTTATAACACTGTCACATTCAGGATGCTCTTTAGGAAATAAAACATGGCATCCCTAAATCATCATTTGATTGTGTTTACATATAACACATATTACTTGTTTACACTGTTATGTCACTAATCTTGAGCACCTGTACAAGTTTGGCTGTTTGCATATTGTATTTATTTCAGCGGCCATATAAATGGGTTACAGTGAAACAAACAAACTTGTGTCTGTTATGCATTGTAACCAATAACATGTAAGGTCACGTTGGTTGTTTTCCGTTAGTTTAATTTCATAAACTGTTTAAAGAAAACAATCCATAGATTTATCTCTGGTATCCTGATTTTGATCTGCACGTAAACACCTTCAGCATTTTGGGGCTTATTTAGTGAGCAAAGCGCATCTCTGTTTACATTTTAATGTCTAAGCCAGACGAAAACACAATTTTATGAATTATCAGCGAATTGTTGTGCATGTGAAATCGCTAAGTGTTCACTCTGTCCTCCTAAGTGTTGTAAATCAGAAGTAGAGTTTTGGTGCTGAGCCTGTTTTTGGTGTGTAGTGTGCTGAACTCAGCAGAAAATATGGTGAAAATGTTTAGTAAATATATTTATCTACTCAAACTTTTGCAATATACGTGTATGAAGCCACATAATAAATTGGAGTGAACTACTCATCGGCTGTTTGAAAAAAGACATCTGTCTGACTTGATGAAAGTTAAACACACAGTGACAGCAACACAAACAGAATTTTATATTAAGTAAATCTGACACAATCCAGATGATTTAAGCAGTTTATATCTACAGTTTGGGTGTTGGGTGAGTAGATTAAGTACCATTTAGATCTAAATCATATTTTATGACAATCAGGTTTTAACTAATTCTTAGTGGCCAGCTGATAAACCTGATAAACTTTTCATAATATAATTTATCAGTTATTAAAAGCCAAACTTAATGTGTTAACCAAAAAATTACTTTATTGTTATTGCACAGCTGCAAAAGAAATTCTCCCTTCCTCTGCTTTTCAACAAAATAAGACTAGATAAATATCTGGAATTCACAGGAATATAGGTGAGACTGTTTGTCTCCCTGCAACTCCAGGCTTCCTGTTGCCCAGCATGGATAAGAATGTCTCTTTATTTTCAAATCCAAAACTGCTTTCTGTGTTGGCTGGGGAACTGTAGATCTTGTGTAAACGATAGGCCTTAATGAACTTATCTCTGTCCTCCCTTCTCTCTCACAGTTCAAGTACTTGAAGAATCTTCTGTTGGTTCACGGCGCTTGGAATTACAACCGTGTTGCCAAGTGCATCCTGTATTGCTTCTACAAGAACATTGTGCTTTACATTATTGAGGTAAGAAAGTCTACGCACTTTAATGTCTTATCAAACTCAGATGACAGAGCATCAAGCCTTTTATTGCATTAGCCATTAATGTCCTTTTCACGGAGATTGAATGACCACTCTTTAATGAAATTAACTGGCATTGCATGCATGTCTCCATCTTGCAGTAGGAATGCAGGTCGATGTAAAGGCCACAAGCCATCCATCTGTGATGGTATTTGACAGTTTCCAGGCCTGGTGCTGATAGCCGGTTCAGAGACCTGACCTGACGAGTTAAAGGGCTGCTATCAGCACCAGCTTTATCATGAGAGGCGTTTGGCCGTTTTGATCTGCAGCATGCTTGGTTTAGGAGACGTTACACCTCGGGGACAAGCTTTAGGTTTCCTCAAGAGCTGAAAGAAGAGTTAGTAGCAGACTAATGGTCTGAAAGCAACATTAGGCCATTAGAAGTCTCTTTATTTAATGTCTAAGGTCTTTGAAATCCATGAAATGGACCTTTGGTCACACTAGCCTTGTGCTAGTATGCTAAGGCTACAGTATAGTACAAAATGTAAAGTATGTGTCCAAATTTAAACATAATATGTTGCGCATTTCTGTGATATTTTTATTTATTCATTGTGTATTCCAGTCATATTTTGATTTATTGATGTTCGGTTCTTCCCGGCAAAGACAAGGAGTAAAGCATACACATTAGCTTGGCACTTCAAGTTGTATCCATGCTTTATCTATTTTATCTCTCTTGTGTAAAATGTTCCTCCTGTATGCATGCTCACTGCGATTTGAAACAGATCAACACCAGTATTCATGAGCTGTACAACCCCAGCAGAAACATGAGCACTTCAAAAATCCTTTTTTTTTTTTTCTTCCCCTCTGCCCTTTTGCTCTTGTGGGCCACTTGACCCGTGAACTCTTTTTCCCCTTCATCTTGATTTTGTTTTATGTGCTCTGGTAGATCTCTGAAAAGCCCCTTAGATTTCTCTCTGTTGGCATCCAGTGCTGCTGTAGATTGTGAGAACAAGGATAAGGAGATGAATCAGGTCTTCAAATGACCGTTGTTTTCTTCTGCCCTCACTAAATGTACAGCATGGCATGGTTTGTGAGTTAGTTCGGCCCATTTCATGGCCATTTTCTGTTTACATGCTTCTATGCTGTTTAGATGTGGGAAGCTGCTGTGGTCGTGTTCATAAATGCAGTGAAGTCATGATGATGTTTTCCTCTATTTTAAAATTCAAGTAGATTAAATCCGTGGGAATCTCAGAGCCCTGTAGCTGTGAGCAATAATCGCTCAATGAATTTGATATTTTAAACATTTTGGTACTAGTCATGCCGGGTGGCTTTCATGTATTTTTTTCTTTTGGGTTTTGCCAAGGGGTTGTCGTATTTTGTTCCACAATGAAAGTTCCCCTTCAACACAAACATTTCTGACTGTGATCACATTTCACACTTTCTCATCAATCAAGGAACAAGCATCTCTTTCCTTTTTTTTTCTTCTTATTTTGCATAAGAGGTGGCACTGGAACAACTACGTCCAGTAAATGGCCTTACCCGAACACGCCCTCCGAATATTTCTAGCCGATTTTTCCTTTTTGTCCTTTTCTCTTTAAGCTCTGCTTTTGAATCTCCAAGAGAACTGAAAGCACCCCAGCTCATAGAGGTGAATGTATCTCCTCCTCTGCCCATCTTTTGTTATGAGCGGAAAATGTAGTCCCCCTCTCCGTAAGGGGCCTTTCGAATATAATAGGGCAAAGCTTTACTGTTTCCTTGCCTCACACCAAAAACACCTCTGTTTTGTAAGAGCTTGTCATTCAAGACACTTGCTTCCCAAGGGTCGGTTAAAGGGATACATTTGTCGCTCTAATAGGTTTACCTTTGTGTCCGTGAAGGCTTTTCTTCAAATAATTTTTCCAGACATTAACCTCAAGGAAGTGGAATAAGGATGTTAGTGGCCGTTTTAGTCTTCTCAACGTGTGGTTAGCAATGGATATGTGCACATCTTAGATTTTTTTTTTTTACCATCTAGTGTTGTATCCTATATATCATAGTAGCTTCAGAATGGTTTCAGATGTTTTTCCAGTTGTAACCACACAATAGCACATGATCTTCCATACATTGTCAGACAAATAAGTTTGGGTTAACCTAAACGTTTGTCATGCTGGTTTATTTAGTCTTTGGTTTGTGGTCTTGCATTCTTTCGACATGAGCAAAAATTAACCGGGGAAAAAGAACTTTTCAGAAATTTAGTTGGATTAGCTGCTTTGAGACATGCAGAAAGCCCCTCTTACAACCAAATTGCTGTGCTTGCTGTCATTATCCTGCTGGGCTCTTGAGCACTTGATTGACAGCTCTTCAGCAGGCACCAGAAGGGCTGACGGACGAGTAGCATTTCTGAAGTAATTACAAGGGCCTCATTCAGACAGAGCAGCAGGCTTAGAGAAAGACTGCAGGCCTGAGTGGAGGCCCTGGGCCCTGCAGTCTCTGTGGTGCCATCATTAAAAAACACCCAACTAGTTCTTTTGGTTCTTCTCCCACTCACACTTGCAATTCAAAGGCCCTTTTGCCTTATTGTCTTGCCAGCATTTTTTAGGTTTTCTGGATATTTGGGTTTTACAGTACTGTTTAACATTTTAGGGTTTATATATACAGTATATATATATATATATGTATGTATGTGTATATATATATATAACTTTTTTTGTATTTTAATATACTTTAAAATGTAATTTATTCCTGTGATGGCAAAGCTGAATCTCAGCAGCCATTACACACCAGTCTTCAGTGTCACATGATCCTTCAGAAATCATGTCAGGAAAAAAAACATTTCTTATTGTTATCAATGTTAAAAACAGTTGTGCTGCTTAACATTTTTGTAGAAATCGTGATACATTTTTTCTGGGTTCTTTGTTGAATAGAAAGTTCAGAAGAACAGCATTATGCCTTCACTGTTACTTTTGGTCTATTTAAGACATCCTTGCTCAAAAAAAGTATTATTAAAAATAAAATAATTACTGACCCCAAACTTTTGAACAGTAGTGTTCATGAAGAAAAATTGTGCAAAATGTATACTCTGTCAAAATTAACATGCTCTTACATTCAGTGATTTTGATATTGCCACTTTTAAAAGACAGATATTATGTATTTTTTGTGATTATTTTATTATTTCAAAATTTTTAGGAGTTTTTCCAAATAATGTTTTAACAGTTTGCTTTAGATCAATTGCAACATCTTGTATATCCTTTTTTTTTTTTTTTTTTTTTTACTTTGATGGAAACATTTATTTAATTTTAATGTCTTTTATAATATACATATTGTACACAATAAAAAAATTATATGTAATAAAAAAATAGTTTTCTGGTTTTCTGGATATTTGGGTTTTACAGTACTGTTTAACATTTTAGGGTTTATATATACAGTATATATATATATATATGTATGTATGTGTATATATATATATAACTTTTTTTGTATTTTAATATACTTTAAAATGTAATTTATTCCTGTGATGGCAAAGCTGAATCTCAGCAGCCATTACACCAGTCTTCAGTGTCACATGATCCTTCAGAAATCATGTCAGGAAAAAAAACATTTCTTATTGTTATCAATGTTAAAAACAGTTGTGCTGCTTAACATTTTTGTAGAAATCGTGATACATTTTTTTCTGGGTTCTTTGTTGAATAGAAAGTTCAGAAGAACAGCATTATGCCTTCACTGTTACTTTTGGTCTATTTAAGACATCCTTGCTCAAAAAAAGTATTATTAAAAATAAAATAATTACTGACCCCAAACTTTTGAACAGTAGTGTTCATGAAGAAAAATTGTGCAAAATGTATACTCTGTCAAAATTAACATGCTCTTACATTCAGTGATTTTGATATTGCCACTTTTAAAAGACAGATATTATGTATTTTTTGTGATTATTTTATTATTTCAAAATTTTTAGGAGTTTTTCCAAATAATGTTTTAACAGTTTGCTTTAGATCAATTGCAACATCTTGTATATCCTTTTTTTTTTTTTTTTTTTTTTACTTTGATGGAAACATTTATTTAATTTTAATGTCTTTTATAATATACATATTGTACACAATAAAAAAATTATATGTAATAAAAAAATACATAAAATAATACATATTTTCTATTTGAAAATATGTAGCTGCCTTTTATATTCCACAAAGCTTTGATTTGAATTATTGGAGTTGGTTTCTAGCCTGTTGAACAAACAGCTAGTGTGGATTTGGGTGAGCTACCAGACCATCCCGATCAAGGGCCCTACTGGAAAAATGAGATAATACCAGTTTAAGGTGGTCAAGCTGTTTTTTACGACATAGTAGCTAGTTTATTGCTGTTCCAAGGTTAGCCAGATCCCCACCAGTTGGCCACCTAAAGCAGCTTGGCCCAGCTGCCATGTTCCAGAACACAGCTAAGCTAGTTTTAGCTGGATTCTCAAGCAGAGACTTGGAGCAAAGAGGTGCCGTCTTTCTTTTTTTCTCTTTCCCTTTGGGTCCTTCCCACCCAACATGGAGACAGGACGGGGGTGGAATCACAGATTTCAAATTTCTCTGAAAAATACGCTGAGAGCCCCTCAGGACGAGTCTCATGGGGGGGGGGACACTCTCGCTCTCTCTCTCACACACACACACGCACTCCTCGCTTTTTCAGATTGTGCAGCGGAGGGTAGAGGGCAGTCACACCTCCACGCCGAGTTGCTCTGAATGAGCCAGAAGAGGAGAAGAAAGAGAGAGACCTCCACACTATGTCCTCGTCCCTAATGAGCAAATCAATGAATCTGTCTCATTGAAGGAAGCGGGAGAGGGGCACTCACTGGACCCAGAGGACCAGGCCAAAACGCTCTCTCATATGCATGTACTGCTGCTCATGAATAGAGGCTTTATTTTGACTTAGCACAACAATATCCTGCAGCCCGTAGCCCCTCAATAAGGCAGTCTCGCATTTATTCAGCTCTCTGACCCACCTGTTTGACTACCAGCATGCCGCTGGCCACGACTATTCGTTTTTTTTTTATGTGGCTTTTGATCAAAATGTGGTCATAAGGGAATTCTCTGAGTCTGGAATCTGTTTGTGAGGAGGAAAACAACATAACGTGAGGCGATATTGGTAATTTATTCATGTTTGTGTGTGCAAATGGGTTTCAGAAGCAGCAGATCTCTTTTAAAAACAATATCACGGTAGAATGCACCTGATGGAAGGAAAATGGGAGTTGGAACGGGTGGGCGTGGCTGTGGGGGGGAGTGCGGCCAATCCTCCTCTCTTCTTCTCTCTTTCTTTCTCTATGGCGAGGCCAGAGGGGAGGGGTGACAGACATTTGTTTTGGGAACATTTTCACGCATTGGCTCACTCTATTGAATGAGAGGGGCTGGTGGATGTGCTCTGTGTGTGAGGACTGGCGGGGGCCGCAGTCGGAGGGGGTTCTGTCAAAACCCCAAAAATTTGTAGCAATTCACGCTTTCTTAATGGAGTTAAATGAAGCGAGGAAATGTCCGCCTGGCCATGGCACTGCACAGTAACCTGGGGTCTGCTTAACAGTCGAGCCTCTCACACACATACTCAAAACTGGTTGAGCTTCTCAGACTTTTTCACAATAATTGTGGTCTAAATACGATAGAGAAGCTCACAGCATTGGAGTCGAGCAAAAATTGAACGGTGCTGAACTTTGACTCCCAAGTATTTCGTATTCATTTAAGAAATTGTTTAATTGATTACTCAGTCATATTATTCCAAACCTGTATTTATTTTTGTCTATACACCACAAAAAAGATGTTTAGTTGTATGTTCACACTGCTCTTTTTTAAACAGTGACCAGGTGCTCACAAGTTGTGTAAAAAAACACTATAAAAGTATTGTAAAAAATGACTCCATATTACTTGTGCATTATATTCCAATCCTTCTGAAGCTGTGTGATCAATTTGTGAGAGGGAAAAAGTTATTGTTCTGTAAAAATTTTAATCTCATCAAAGATGAGAGCTGAAAAACTGTATTATGTTTCTACAAAAATAAGCTACACTAATTTCGACATAAATATAAATAATGAAAACAGTTTTTGAGCACTAAATCAGCATATTAGAATGATTTCTGAAAGATCATGTGACACTGAAGACTAGAGTAATGACTGCTGGAAATTCAGCTTTGCATCACATGGATAAATTCAATTTTAAAATGTATTCAATAGAAAACTTTTTTAATATTAATATTTCACAATATTACTGTTTTTACTGTATTTTTAAACAAGTAAATACAGCTTTGGTGAGCATAAGAGACTTCCTTCAAAAACAAATCTCACCGGCCCAAACTTTTGAACAGTGTAGATTGCAAATTAGTCTTTAAATACCAGAATTTTGAAAGACATGTCTGTTTAAATTTTTGTCATATTTATATTGTCGTCTTTTTCATTCTCTCATCGCATTTTTGATTATTACAGATTTTCCCCCTCTTTAAAACAGCTGCTGTGAGATATTATCACATTCTCAGATTTCTAGATGACTGACAGAATTGTGTGCCAGACTAGTCAAACTAATAGAGATATTAAGTGATGAACTCCATTTCCATGGCATATGGTTTAGATACACATTCTTCTCTCTTCTCCTTTCATTTGTGGTCTTTTCCCTGGTCTCCGCCCTTAAGCCCAATAACTCACATCTTTCAGTTCTTTAAATAGTTAAATCTAGTCCTTTTGCACTGATCTGTTTTTTGTACAGTCTTAAACTCATTTTGTGTAATAGAAAGTCTGATCTGTGATCAGTTGTTTCTGCTATGAGACACTGGGGGTTGATCAAGGTGGGAAACAGCATCTGATTTACAAACCATTCTGGCTGAAGTCATGGGAACTGTTGAAGTCTCTCTCTCTCTTACCTCCAGCACTAACGCTCTTCCTCTCTCATTCCTGCCTGGGGGTGTCCTCTGAGTAATGATGTGTTAAGCCCAGGTTGTGGCTTCGCATGACAAGATAGTGGGGCTTCTCTATGTTTAGATGTTTTGAAAACCTTGGCAGTATGGCTTTTGATCAAAATGTGGTCATAAGGGAATTCTCTGAGTCTGGAATCTGTTTGTGAGGAGGAAAACAACATAACGTGAGGCGATATTGGTAATTTATTCATGTTTGTGTGTGCAAATGGGTTTCAGAAGCAGCAGATCTCTTTTAAAAACAATATCACGGTAGAATGCACCTGATGGAAGGAAAATGGGAGTTGGAACGGGTGGGCGTGGCTGTGGGGGGGAGTGCGGCCAATCCTCCTCTCTTCTTCTCTCTTTCTTTCTCTATGGCGAGGCCAGAGGGGAGGGGTGACAGACATTTGTTTTGGGAACATTTTCACGCATTGGCTCACTCTATTGAATGAGAGGGGCTGGTGGATGTGCTCTGTGTGTGAGGACTGGCGGGGGCCGCAGTCGGAGGGGGTTCTGTCAAAACCCCAAAAATTTGTAGCAATTCACGCTTTCATAATGGAGTTAAATGAAGCGAGGAAATGTCCGCCTGGCCATGGCACTGCACAGTAACCTGGGGTCTGCTTAACAGTCGAGCCTCTCACACACATACTCAAGACTGGTTGAGCTTCTCAGACTTTTTCACAATAATTGTGGTCTAAATACGATAGAGAAGCTCACAGCATTGGAGTCGAGCAAAAATTGAACGGTGCTGAACTTTGACTCCAAGTATTTCGTATTCATTTAAGAAATTGTTTAATTGATTACTCAGTCATATTATTCCAAACCTGTATTTATTTTTGTCTATACACCACAAAAAAAGATGTTTAGTTGTATGTTCACACTGCTCTTTTTTAAACAGTGACCAGGTGCTCACAAGTTGTGTAAAAAACACTATAAAAGTATTGTAAAAAATGACTCCATATTACTTGTGCATTATATTCCAATCCTTCTGAAGCTGTGTGATCAATTTGTGAGGGGGAAAAAGTTATTGTTCTGTAAAAATTGTAATCTAATCAAAGATGAGAGCTGAAAAACTGTATTATGTTTCTACAAAAATAAGCTACACTAATTTCGGCATAAATATAAATAATGAAAACAGTTTTTGAGCACTAAATCAGCATATTAGAATGATTTCTGAAAGATCATGTGACACTGAAGACTAGAGTAATGACTGCTGGAAATTCAGCTTTGCATCACATGGATAAATTCAATTTTAAAATGTATTCAATAGAAAACTTTTTTAATATTAATATTTCACAATATTACTGTTTTTACTGTATTTTTAAACAAGTAAATACAGCTTTGGTGAGCATAAGAGACTTCCTTCAAAAACAAATCTCACCGGCCCAAACTTTTAAACAGTGTAGATTGCAAATTAGTCTTTAAATACCAGAATTTTGAAAGACCTGTCTGTTTAAATTTTGGTGTCACATGATCCTGTGTTTTGCCATATTTATATTGTCGTCTTTTTCATTCTCTCATCGCATTTTTGATTATTACAGATTTTCCCCCTCTTTAAAACAGCTGCTGTGAGATATTATCACATTCTCAGATTTCTAGATGACTATGACAGAATTGTGTGCCAGACTAGTCAAACTAATAGAGATATTAAGTGATGAACTCCATCTCCATGGCATATGGTTTAGATACACATTCTTCTCTCTTCTCCTTTCATTTGTGGTCTTTTCCCTGGTCTCCGCCCTTAAGCCCAATAACTCACATCTTTCAGTTCTTTAAATAGTTAAATCTAGTCCTTTTGCACTGATCTGTTTTTTGTAAAGTCTTAAACTCATTTTGTGTAATAGAAAGTCTGATCTGTGATCAGTTGTTTCTGCTATGAGACACTGGGGGTTGATCAAGGTGGGAAACAGCATCTGATTTACGAACCATTCTGGCTGAAGTCATGGGAACTGTTGAAGTCTCTCTCTCTCTTACCTCCAGCACTAACGCTCTTCCTCTCTCATTCCTGCCTGGGGGTGTCCTCTGAGTAATGATGTGTTAAGCCCAGGTTGTGGCTTCGCATGACAAGATAGTGGGGCTTCTCTATGTTTAGATGTTTTGAAAACCTTGGCAGTATGTTTGCTAAAGCAGGGGCTTGACTGTTTTTACATGCACTCATCTCACAGCTGTTCTTGTTGATAGTAGGCTATTAATCTTTTTATCAAAATATAATATCTAAAAATTTGTTTTTTTTAACTGGTGGGCAGGTGTAGATAAAAGAGAAAATATTTCCAATATCTTAAAATATAAAATATTGAATGCCATTTTTAATATAATTGTAATTTATTTGTTTGGTTATAGTTTACATGTTTATTTACTATTTGATTTATTTTTATAAAATCAATAAAATTTCAATATTTTTATGTTTTATCTTAAACATTGTTAACTACTTCATAGAGGTATGTGTTAACTTTTTATTTTATTTTTTATTTAAATACATGAAATTAAAAATTACTTTATACATTTTGTGTTGGTTTGCTTGCTAATTATTTAAGAATAGTATTATATAATAATAAAAAAAACACAATAGAGAGTTTTCAATAGTGGTCTGACTTTTGGACCCCACTATGTATATGAAAAAGTGACCCAAAGCTGGCTTATTTCTTCTCCAAGACTGATCTTGGAACAAACCATTTGCAGTGATCCAGTGTATGAGACTGTAGAAAGGACTGATTGGGTCAGTTCACTGCTGCTTTCATGAGAGATCGCTCTCTCGCGTGTAATTTCAAGCACTGAGAGGCCCCACAGAAAACAACAGCCATCGATCAACCTAAATTAAAATCCGCTAGGAGCAGAGTTAAGCGCACACAAAGTGGGGAATATATGATTAATGATGGTATATATTTACCTTTTAGTCACACATTTATGTAGTAATGATTATCATATGGCCTGTCATTGCCCTTTTAATATGTTACTATTTCCTTTAGGACGACTTGGGAAGCATATCGTTTTTTTTATAGTTTTTACTTTTTTAACACTATTTAAAAGACTTTTTGAATAATAACAATAAAATTTAATTTAATTGTGTTTTTATTTATGTATTTATAAATCTCAATTAAACTATTATTATTATTGTACTTAAATTTATTTTAATGATGTGCTTTATATAATAGGTTAACATGCCAAATTATGTTTTAAATATTCACATTAATGAGTCTGTTACCATTTCATTGTCTTTTTGTCTTTCAGATCTGGTTTGCATTTGTGAACGGCTTCTCCGGTCAGATTCTGTTCGAGCGCTGGTGCATCGGCCTGTACAACGTGGTAAGAGTGTTTGCATTCACACGTCTGTCTGGGTGTGTGATTTACTCTCCCCTCTTCATTACTCTGAGAGGAAATGTGTTAAAACGCCTCCCCTGTCGCGCTCAGGCAAGAAACTCATTAGCCGCGGCACCCCAGCCGGCTCCTTTACTGTGGCCCGTGTCAGCGCCATCCTGAAAAATCTCCCTCTTATTTATGACCGCTTGTCAAGTCCGTATTCCCTCCGTGCCCAGAACTATGTCCTGAATGTGCTGCAACAACAGACGCTCATGCCCCAAAGAGCTGCGTTAAACAGGTCAGCGGTGGATGATAAAGGAACAGGTTGAATCCAGACACATTTAAATGCTTTGGTTATAGTTTACATGTTTATTTACTATTTGATTTATTTTTATAAAATCAATAAAATTTCAATATTTTTATGTTTTATCTTAAACATTGTTAACTACTTCATAGAGGTATGTGTTAACTTTTTATTTTATTTTTTATTTAAATACATGAAATTAAAAATTACTTTATACATTTTGTGTTGGTTTGCTTGCTAATTATTTAAGAATAGTATTATATAATAATAAAAAAAACACAATAGAGAGTTTTCAATAGTGGTCTGACTTTTGGACCCCACTATGTATATGAAAAAGTGACCCAAAGCTGGCTTATTTCTTCTCCAAGACTGATCTTGGAACAAACCATTTGCAGTGATCCAGTGTATGAGACTGTAGAAAGGACTGATTGGGTCAGTTCACTGCTGCTTTCATGAGAGATCGCTCTCTCGCGTGTAATTTCAAGCACTGAGAGGCCCCACAGAAAACAACAGCCATCGATCAACCTAAATTAAAATCCGCTAGGAGCAGAGTTAAGCGCACACAAAGTGGGGAATATATGATTAATGATGGTATATATTTACCTTTTAGTCACACATTTATGTAGTAATGATTATCATATGGCCTGTCATTGCCCTTTTAATATGTTACTATTTCCTTTAGGACGACTTGGGAAGCATATCGTTTTTTTTATAGTTTTTACTTTTTTAACACTATTTAAAAGACTTTTTGAATAATAACAATAAAATTTAATTTAATTGTGTTTTTATTTATGTATTTATAAATCTCAATTAAACTATTATTATTATTGTACTTAAATTTATTTTAATGATGTGCTTTATATAATAGGTTAACATGCCAAATTATGTTTTAAATATTCACATTAATGAGTCTGTTACCATTTCATTGTCTTTTTGTCTTTCAGATCTGGTTTGCATTTGTGAACGGCTTCTCCGGTCAGATTCTGTTCGAGCGCTGGTGCATCGGCCTGTACAACGTGGTAAGAGTGTTTGCATTCACACGTCTGTCTGGGTGTGTGATTTACTCTCCCCTCTTCATTACTCTGAGAGGAAATGTGTTAAAACGCCTCCCCTGTCGCGCTCAGGCAAGAAACTCATTAGCCGCGGCACCCCAGCCGGCTCCTTTACTGTGGCCCGTGTCAGCGCCATCCTGAAAAATCTCCCTCTTATTTATGACCGCTTGTCAAGTCCGTATTCCCTCCGTGCCCAGAACTATGTCCTGAATGTGCTGCAACAACAGACGCTCATGCCCCAAAGAGCTGCGTTAAACAGGTCAGCGGTGGATGATAAAGGAACAGGTTGAATCCAGACACATTTAAATACACACACACACACGGCCGTTTGGGTGGAGTCCTGTGAACTGGGCTGCCTTAGGGCTTGGTGATAGGAATTGATGCTGTTAATTAACATGTTTTCAACAGGAAGGAAAGTTATTCAGGAAAAAAATGCTCTAGGTGGAGTACGTTTTTCCATTTTGCATAAACAAACGAAGATACGAAGGAAAAATGACTAAGCCACCCGACTCGCTGATTGTCCCGAGAAATTATTTCTTTACGCCTGAACAAAGAACAAAACTTGAACACGGCTTCCCATCAGCCCTGTGTAATGGATCATTGGCGTTGTGAGGCCAGTAACAACTCGGCCTGGCGCATTCTCTCTTTATCTGAGAGAGGAGGAATTCCATCGCGTCAGAGGGGGTCTGTTGGATGCAACGGCCCGAAACCACCCCTGAATGGAAAAGGCCAGCCGACCATGTCAGCCGCTCCAGCTGGGCCAGTGAGAGACACTTACGACTGACCCCGCAACCCTCTCTGGACCATAATACCACCCCTCTCGCTTTCAACAGCTGCTGCACGGAGAAACGTTAGAGCTCTGCAGAGAAATGAAAGCATCCAGGAGATCCGCTAACAAGCTGCAGGCACAGTGGCAGATGTTCGTTTTTTAATCATTTTTGCAGAGAGAGAGTGCAAATATGATAAATGCCAGAAGTTACATGCTCATTGAGCTACACCAAGCAAGCAAATGAAAACGGCAGGCAAGGGGAGCACGTCTGGTGCTCAGGATAGAAAGTAGTTGTTTAGACTGCTATGTATTTTTAGGTATCTATTTTAATTTATTTTTCTTTTCAGTGTTTATTAGGGCTGCCCTCGACTAAAGATTTTTCTGGTCAACTAGTAGTCATTCATTTTAAGCATTAGTCGACTAATTGCACGTTTATTAATAAACCATTTAAATCATAATAATGAGCCTTTAATTGCCTACATACCCTAATAAGCACTCAAGCACATGCATAAAGCTTGCCACAGCACACCAGCAGAAGTAATGATTATGAATGTGTCAGGGAAAAACAGTAAGGAGGCTGCATTAATATTTTAATCATTTATTGATAAACTAGTGCTTTCTTTGTTTTCGGTTTAAGAGATGAATTCGGCGACACTGACTCGTCATCTCTGCAGTAGTGGATCCGCCTGTATGTTTCACACAGATTACATAATCTATTTGAATTGGTTCATTTGAAAGTGAACATTTCACTCTCTATAGATATATTTTTCATGTCTGTAAGGCAAGTATACACAGAGTTTTGCACTCAAGTTCACAGAGGCCGAGGCAGCAAAAAGCGCATCCTGTTTTCTTTCATTATTTTACAAAAGTGCAATGTTTTGTAGTTATTGTGAGTGCACACAAATAAACGCAGAGTATTTACAGATTGGAAAGATGCATTACTCTTATCTGCATGACCAAAAAAAATTTGCCTCCATCTGTCATGCAGTGAGCGCACTGCTATTCAGTTTTCACACTTTGCACAGACGCTTCAATAGCGCACATTTTTCTAGGGAAACATTAGATTGAGCAGTCATGTAAAGTTGCTGCTACTAACATATTTCAGATTATTTGAGGTCAATGAATGATAGGCGAGTGTTTGAATGTCCTGTCCAATGTACTGTATTACCACAAAGACCAGTCGTTAACGATCTGTCTGTCACGGACTCACCACTCGCTGTGGATTTGTACTTTTTTTTTTTTTTTTTTTTTTTTCTGCGACTGGTAAAATTTTGGTCGACCAAGCCTCTTTTCATCGACTCTTCTCGGCTTGTAGTAATATCCCTGGGGGGGAAAAAAAACATTGCTGTGGGGCCTAAATATCTGAAACTACTAGTGAAGTACTAGTACATCTGCTTCTGTTTTGAATTTTCATAATTTAGTATGAGTTTTCATTATAAATTATAGCATCTGTGCAACAGTTTGACTTTTGGCTTAATTTTCTGTGATTTAAACTAAAAACTGTGTAATTTTTTTTTCCCTTTTTTTGTTTATTAGATCTTCACTGCTTTGCCTCCTCTGACTCTGGGCATCTTCGAACGCTCCTGCAGGAAAGAGAACATGCTCAAGTACCCTGAACTCTACAAAACCTCCCAGAATGCAATGGGCTTCAACACCAAGGTAAATACACTCAAACATGCAGTATAAATCTAAGTTTAGCTGAATCTCCATCAGTGTTTGGGCTGCAGAGATGAACAGCCCACTGATTGAGGAATAAAGCATGATTGAGGCAGATGAAACACATTTATAATTCTAACATATTAAAAATTCTTGAAACATATGCCATAAGGTAATGAATCTCTTGTAAATAAATGTATAAATAAACTAGTGATTTAGTTCATTTCCATTGATTAAACTAAAAACTGTGTAATTTTTTTTTCCCTTTTTTTGTTTATTAGATCTTCACTGCTTTGCCTCCTCTGACTCTGGGCATCTTCGAACGCTCCTGCAGGAAAGAGAACATGCTCAAGTACCCTGAACTCTACAAAACCTCCCAGAATGCAATGGGCTTCAACACCAAGGTAAATACACTCAAACATGCAGTATAAATCTAAGTTTAGCTGAATCTCCATCAGTGTTTGGGCTGCAGAGATGAACAGCCCACTGATTGAGGAATAAAGCATGATTGAGGCAGATGAAACACATATTTATAATTCTAACATATTAAAAATTCTTGAAACATATGCCATAAGGTAATGAATCTCTTGTAAATAAATGTATAAATAAACTAGTGATTTAGTTCATTTCCATTGATGATGATGATGACCCTGTAGACAGGTCATGCTGTGTACACTTTACTGACCTGTGTTTGGTGAACAGTTTAGCACCAAGGCTAAAAACCCCACTGAACAAACAGATCCTGTTACGACTCCCTACACCGTAAAAAGGCAAGTTAATAGCAATACCTTGTTGGTTTAGCCGTCCATTAAACTGTCCCTCTCTGTCAGCTTTTCTGCTTATCTGAGATGTCTTTGAGTGTCCATCTCCCTTTTTAGAAGATCATAAACTCTCTTAAGCCAGTACCAATGTCAAGCTTTGTTCACAATGTCTAATATGTATACATATAAACCACTCCTAATTTAGACTTTTAAAATTGTGCACTCAAAGAATCTAATATACAGTGGGGCAAAAAAGTATTTAGTCAGCCACCAATTGTGCAAGTTCTCCCACTTAAAAAGATGAGAGAGGCCTGTAATTTTCATCATAGGTATACTTCAACTATGAGAGACAAAATGAGAAAAAAAAATCCAGAAAATCACATTGTAGGATTTTTAAAGAATTAATTGGTAAATTCCTCGGTAAAATAAGTATTTGGTCACCTACAAACAAGCAAGATTTCTGTCTCTCACAGACCTGTAACTTCTTCTTTAAGAGGCTCCTCTGTCCTCCACTGGTTACCTGTATTAATGGCATCTGTTTGAACTCGTTATCAGTATAAAAGACACCTGTCCACAACCTCAAACAGTCACACTCCAAACTCCACCATGGCCAAGACCAAAGAGCTGTCAAAGGACACCAGAAACAAAATTGTAGACCTGCACCAGGCTGGGAAGACTAAATCTGCAATAGGTAAGCAGCTTGGTGTGAAGAAATCAACTGTGGGAGCAATTATTAGAAAATGGAAGACATACAAGACCACTGATAATCTCCCTCGATCTGGGGCTCCACGCAAGATCTCACCCCGTGGGGTCAAAATGATCACAAGAACTGTGAGCAAAAATCCCAGAACCACACGGGGGGACCTAGTGAATGACCTGCAGAGAGCTGGGACCAAAGTAACAAAGGCTACCATCAGTAACACACTGCGCTGCCAGGGACTCAAATCCTGCAGTGCCAGATGTGTCCCCCTGCTTAAGCCAGTACATGTCCAGGCTCGTCTGAAGTTTGCTAGAGAGCATTTGGATGATCCAGAAGAGGATTGGGAGAATGTCATATGGTCAGATGAAACCAAAATAGAACTTTTTGGTAAAAACTCATCTTGAGGAGAAAGAATGCTGAGTTGCATCCAAAGAACACCATACCTACTGTGAAGCATGGGGGTGGAAATATCATGCTTTGGGGCTGTTTTTCTGCAAAGGGACCAGGACGACTGATCCGTGTAAACGAAAGAATGAATGGGGCCATGTATCGTGAGATTTTGAGTGAAAACCTCCTTCCATCAGCAAGGGCATTGAAGATGAAACGTGGCTGGGTCTTTGAGCATGACAATGATCCCAAACACACCGCCCGGGCAACGAAGGAGTGGCTTTGTAAGAAGCATTTCAAGGTCCTGGAGTGGCCTAGCCAGTCTCCAGCTCTCAACCCCATAGAAAATCTTTGGAGGGGGTTGAAAATCCGTGTTGCCCAGCGACAGCCCCCAAACATTACTGCTCTAGAGGAGATCTGCATGGAGGAATGGGCCAAAATACCAGCAACAGTGTGTGAAAACCTTGTGAAGACTTACAGAAAACGTTTGACCTCTGTCATTGCCAACAAAGGGTATATAACAAAGTATTGAGATTAAATTTTGTTATTGACCAAATACTTATTTTCCACCATAATTTGCAAATCAATTCTTAAAAAATCCTACAATGTGATTTTCTGGATTTTTTTTCTCATTTTGTCTCTCATAGTTGAGGTATACCTATGATGAAAATTACAGGCCTCTCTCATCTTTTTAAGTGGGTGAACTTGCACAATTGGTGGCTGACTAAATACTTTTTTTCCCCACTGTATGAACGTTTGTATGAAGTTTTTCTACTTTTTATATGTACATTTACTTGGTTTTTAAAGCATTATTTAAAATAATAATGTTTGTTAATGTTATTAATAAAAGTTAGAATCAAGTTTGTCTTTAATCTCAAGGACGTAGACCCAGTTTTAGATGCTACGATGCTCGATATGTCCTAGTAAAATTATGATAGCTTTCAGATATCTTAATAGTGGAATATAGGACAAGCATATTTCTATCCTCTCTAGGTGTCTGTGACTGCTGGCTTTGTGTCTCTCTGTGTTAATAAAGCTGTCTCGTCTCCAGCTCCGGCGTGTCTGCGCTGGTGTCACCTCACAGCCCTGCTCCACAGCCGTGGAGACCCATTTACCACCACACTGACACGGATTACAGACAACACAACCCCTGGGGTTAGGAGGGAGACACCGATTTACTGGCCATTTGTAACACAAACACAATTCTTACTTTAATTGTTCAATGCAAAAAAAAATAAAAAGCTTTAATGGGGAAGAGGAAGAGTATAATATACAATAAAATAAAGCGTGGAAGTAGGGAAATGCAGTAGAATAATCAGTAACAGAAGAGTATTTTATTGGAAAAGGGTGAATTGTATATTATTAGAAATCATAATAGGCTGCTTTCTGTTATTTCTCTATAATGAAAGAATGAGAGTGATATATTTGCTTGGAACTAGACGTGCCGGTATTAGGTAATGGATATATCACGGTAATGAATATGCACGATATTGTTATCATGGGCACTTCCAAATACTGTGAATAATTACTTATTACAAATTATTCCGATTTTTTTGAATGCATTTTAAGAATATTTTCCACATCAACTGGTCACAATGCACAACACCGCTGTATGCTGCGTCAAAGAGGCATGCTCACTCTCATGTAAACAAGCATGGATGAGAAGCGCATGGCGGAACACTTGAAGGAGAAGCGCTGAATGAAAGCGCACATTCGCTCTCTGACAGCAGATGGCGCTGAACAGCAGAAATGCTGCCTTTACCCCGGAAACCCCATAAACAAAGCAGCTAGCTGCTTTCTAAAAACGTATTTCTATGGTTTAAACAGCCATTCAGATTTTTGTATTCGCAGTGGTGTTCATCACAGCACCAAAAACTTAAATATTTAGACTTAATAGGCTTTTTCTTTTCTTTTTTTACATTTGAATCTGGACTACAACATGCCCTAGATATTGTTTCAAAATGTTTTGATTCTTTATTGTTTGGTCACACACTCTAAAAAAAAATGCTGGGTTGTTTCAACCCAACTTTGGGTCAAATATGGACTAACCCAACCGTTGGGTTAAATTTGTACATAAAATTTTTAATCCAAAAGTTGGGTAGGTCCATATTTGACCCACACTTTAGGCTACATTAAGGCTCTATTAATTAACATGAGTTAATTCATTAGTTAAAATAAACTGCCAATGAAAAGGTTTCTTAGGTCATTTCAATATTTAATAACACGTTGTTAAAATCAAAAGGTGCAACTGTTATTTAATGAACTAACAGTTGTATTTTTTAACAAAGATTATTAACTAGCAAATGTAGCTATTGCTCATTATTAATTATTAATGCATTAACTAAGGTTAACTAATGAGATAACATTGTAAAGTGTTACTTATTGGTCTTTATATGAAATGTTAAAATGTATACATTTTTAGCTGTCTCGTCTCCAGCTCCGGCGTGTCTGCGCTGGTGTCACCTCACAGCCCTGCTCCACAGCCGTGGAGACCCATTTACCACCACACTGACACGGATTACAGACAACACAACCCCTGGGGTTAGGAGGGAGACACCGATTTACTGGCCATTTGTAACACAAACACAATTCTTACTTTAATTGTTCAATGCAAAAAAAAATAAAAAGCTTTAATGGGGAAGAGGAAGAGTATAATATACAATAAAATAAAGCGTGGAAGTAGGGAAATGCAGTAGAATAATCAGTAACAGAAGAGTATTTTATTGGAAAAGGGTGAATTGTATATTATTAGAAATCATAATAGGCTGCTTTCTGTTATTTCTCTATAATGAAAGAATGAGAGTGATATATTTGCTTGGAACTAGACGTGCCGGTATTAGGTAATGGATATATCACGGTAATGAATATGCACGATATTGTTATCATGGGCACTTCCAAATACTGTGAATAATTACTTATTACAAATTATTCCGATTTTTTTGAATGCATTTTAAGAATATTTTCCACATCAACTGGTCACAATGCACAACACCGCTGTATGCTGCGTCAAAGAGGCATGCTCACTCTCATGTAAACAAGCATGGATGAGAAGCGCATGGCGGAACACTTGAAGGAGAAGCGCTGAATGAAAGCGCACATTCGCTCTCTGACAGCAGATGGCGCTGAACAGCAGAAATGCTGCCTTTACCCCGGAAACCCCATAAACAAAGCAGCTAGCTGCTTTCTAAAAACGTATTTCTATGGTTTAAACAGCCATTCAGATTTTTGTATTCGCAGTGGTGTTCATCACAGCACCAAAAACTTAAATATTTAGACTTAATAGGCTTTTTCTTTTCTTTTTTTACATTTGAATCTGGACTACAACATGCCCTAGATATTGTTTCAAAATGTTTTGATTCTTTATTGTTTGGTCACACACTCTAAAAAAAAATGCTGGGTTGTTTCAACCCAACTTTGGGTCAAATATGGACTAACCCAACCGTTGGGTTAAATTTGTACATAAAATTTTTAATCCAAAAGTTGGGTAGGTCCATATTTGACCCACACTTTAGGCTACATTAAGGCTCTATTAATTAACATGAGTTAATTCATTAGTTAACATAAACTGCCAATGAAAAGGTTTCTTAGGTCATTTCAATATTTAATAACACAAACATGCCCTAGATATTGTTTCAAAATGTTTTGATTCTTTATTGTTTGGTCACACACTCTAAAAAAAAATGCTGGGTTGTTTCAACCCAACTTTGGGTCAAATATGGACTAACCCAACCGTTGGGTTAAATTTGTACATAAAATTTTTAATCCAAAAGTTGGGTAGGTCCATATTTGACCCACACTTTAGGCTACATTAAGGCTCTATTAATTAACATGAGTTAATTCATTAGTTAAAATAAACTGCCAATGAAAAGGTTTCTTAGGTCATTTCAATATTTAATAACACGTTGTTAAAATCAAAAGGTGCAACTGTTATTTAATGAACTAACAGTTGTATTTTTTAACAAAGATTATTAACTAGCAAATGTAGCTATTGCTCATTATTAATTATTAATGCATTAACTAAGGTTAACTAATGAGATAACATTGTAAAGTGTTACTTATTGGTCTTTATATGAAATGTTAAAATGTATACATTTTTAGTGTATTACTTTATTGTATGTAAATGTTCAGTTCTTTTTGTTATAAGAAAAAGGTATTAAACCTTTTTGCAACTAAATTTTAATGCTGTGATAATACTGTATACTGTCATAAAAGCATTTGCAATTAATCACAACTTGAAAATTTCATACTATCATATGCCTACTTGGAACAAAGACGTTAATGAATATATAGAGGAAGGTAATGAGAGCATCTGTTGCATACTGTAGCATTGTCCAATTTGTGTCATAAAAGCATTTGCAATTAATCACAACTTGAAAATTTCATACCGTCATATGCCTACTTGGAACAAAGACGTTAATGAATATATAGAGGAAGGTAATGAGAGCATCTGTTGCATACTGTAGCATTGTCCAATTTGTGAACCCAAGATTCTTTTGAGTCAGAATGTTTTTTTGTTTTTTTTTAAAGAATTGGTTAAATTGATTCACAGAACCCTTAAACGATCTTATGACTTGGTTATAACTCATTTACCAAAATAGTCTATTTGTGTGCAACTCCTTAAATATCCTGATATTTGCATTAATTTTAGTATTGTTTAATGTAAATTATATGTTCCTATATAGGAATACAAGTATGCTGAATCATGGCTGATTCTAACGTGATCTGAAGTGTTCATGTAGATGTTATTGGAGACTTTTTATTTGATGATCAAACCAGCTGTACATGTGCCGCATCCCTGTTTCAGACTACTACACGTCATCTGTGTACAGAACAGACACTTTATTTGTAAATAAAGCAGAGAGAAAGATCATGCATTAGATTGGGGAGAAGCAAAGAGAGTGAAATATTTAGGTCTTTACCCACCATGTCCCCTTTCACATTTAATTACATAGCTTTGACACTAAAGTCTCCCTAATAACGACAAAGCCTCTCATAGACCCCAGGATAGCGGTTATTGCACTCATTCAACACACGGCAGCCTCCATCCCTCCCTCCTTCTGCCTCTTTCTCTCTTTCTTTCTCTCCCTTTCTGGCTTTATTTGTAGCCCAACATAGTTGGAGAAGGCTTATTAGAGCGTCTGGCAATAGTTGGCACAAAATAAAGTTTATCCTTTCATGCTAGTTTAAGCAATTAAGCTGTCACACAGAATGCAGTGCTTTGCTTCAGGCAGGACAGACGGCCATTCACACCTACATTCTTAGCAACCTGCTTAGAAACTGAGGAGTTCAGGGCCTCCCTGTGACAAATGATTTTGAACATTTATCGATTTCATTAGCATTCATTACAGGACTGTGCGTGTAAAGCACCAGGCGAGGGTGAGAGCAGGTTGTTTCACATGGCACTTGGATCATGTTGTGTTTTAGGTGGTTGCGTTTTATTGCCTACTATGTAAAAATCTCAAGTCAAATCACTGTAGAATGGATTCATGTCCATAGCTTAGTGCGGGATGTGTTATGAAAATTTTGAAAACTTTTAAAAATGTAATACTTGTGCACAATTTTTGAATGCTTAGGCTTATATATTTGAATAAACCCCAAACCTTAAGTATGAATTTAATTCCAAAGATTAGGAGGGGTGAGCTATAGTGCCCTTCAGAGGTGTAGGATGAGCTGGCTGTCTGAGGGCCGGAGCCCTGAGCTTTGTTTTGCTTTGCCGATAGCGGAGGTGAGAGGGTCAGGGCAGAGATGCCGAGAGGTCGTACAGGGCCTCTGTGAAACAACACAGAACAAGACAATATCAGGGTATTCCTCTTTTCTCCCACTCTCTCATTCTCCTCTCATTTCTCTGCACCCCATCCCCCTCAAGAGATTTCATAGCTGCCACAAAAACTTGTGATTCAACATTTACAGATTGAGGATCATTTATCCACCTTTTTCCTAACAAGCCTACTGCATTTAAAATTATTGGAGGCACTTCCGTTTTGGGGAAGTTCCTCTCAAAAAGACTGCAACAAATCATTTCAAATCATAAGATTGTGCTACAAATAATCCTTATCCATCATTTTGACTGAATGGGCTGTACATTTTCATTCATTTTCTATTTTCAGAAGGCAGGGGAATAACGTTAAGGGGGAATAGCTCTTTTCAGCCGCTGCAGTCTTTTCCTCCTGATTATTTTCATGTTTCCTTTGTATTCCGCTGTAAGTAAATGAAAAAGACAACATATACTGTGCATTTGCGGTCTGCTCTCCCAATTTACCCAATTGATAAACCGTGAATATTTCCATGGAATGCACTAAGTTTCTCCCCAAATCCTCATGTCTCTTTCCAGGTTTGTTTTCACATGGATGCTGTAAAATGTAATTGTTACGAAATATAGACATGTATTACTATAATGATATTTTACTAATCTGTAATATTACTGCGGATAGAAGCAGGATCTTTAGGAGTTATTCATGGTATGTTGAAAGTAATTTAATACTTTTACACTTTTAAATTTCCTTTTAATGATCGATGGTTGAAGGTGGGTGAGTAAAGTAATGTCACCTCATAATACCCAGTTTTTGAAAATGCTTATTGCGTTCATAGAGCGAACCTTTTGCTGATTGTTTACTGTGTAAACAGAAGTTACTCCCATAATTTGCGAAAAACATCATGGGGCGTAGGAAAAAGATGGATAGATTCTAGCCCTTTCTGTCAGATGCTAGCATTGGAAAGTTATTCATTTTTGGGTCTGTAAGATTTATTTATTTTATTTTATTTATTTATTTAAAATGCATTTATCCAGGTAATATGCATTAAATGAATCAAAAGTGAAACGGAAAACTGTTTCAGTTCCAGTTTTGCAATAATGGGAATAAATGACATTTAAAAAATATATTAAAATAGAAAACAGTTTTAAATTGTTGTAATAATTCACAATATTACTGACCCCAAACTTTTGAACAGAAGTGTGGGTGTGATAA
Organism: Sinocyclocheilus grahami; assembly: GCF_001515645.1. NCBI lineage: Eukaryota > Metazoa > Chordata > Actinopteri > Cypriniformes > Cyprinidae > Sinocyclocheilus > Sinocyclocheilus grahami. Next base: position 1,082,112 of record NW_015505588.1, on the reverse strand, counting down.
TTTATTCATTTGCATGACTTGTAAGGGTTCCCATACGTTCACAGCACTTTTCATTTAACATTTGTTGTAAAATGCATTTTATTAAAAACTGCTTCTCACTTACAGTAATTTAAAAAAATAAATTGTGTTGATAATTGAATAAAGAATTTAAGTATTTTTCCTCACATGAAACTGTTATATGAATTTATTGCAATTAAATCCTTATTGATAGAAATAAAACAGTTTTTGAGAAAAATTACCTTAGAAGCTGACAACTACATTTCTGTGGTGATCCATTCCTTTAAGCACTTTGTGAATCCGTTTAAATTGAATGACTCATTAAAAATATCCAGTTCAAAAGAATGATTCATTCACAAAATGTTCCTCTCTAGCAGACTCTACAAATATGGTTCATTCTAATAAAATTTGTTCATATGGAGAAATTTGTATTTATTTATTTTAGTGAATTAACCACTTACTGTGCTCCCCTATTTTTGAGCATTTTCTGAAAATGTTCAATTTTAAAAAATTGACATTTTAATACTGTTTTTAATACTGTTGACTGCCTCTCAGCACAAATATTATGCTGTTTTACTTATAAATATGGAAATAATCTGTTGTGTCTGTGGGCAGTGAACGGTCTTAGACTTTGCAGAGGTGAAAAGAGCAACACCAAAAAAAAGCGGGGTTTGGAAACTGGACCTGTGACGGGCCTGATTTCATTTCACGGCTGTTTCATGCTACATCGCCCATTAGTGTTTTGATTGGCCACGTCCATGCATAATGTAAATTCAAAACAAGGCGGTTTTGGAGGAGGATATTTGTTTAAATGGCACATCCAAAGTCCACATGCCCATGTATACAGTCACAGACACTCAAAGTCTTTATTCCGTACCTGTGTAAGCGATAGTTTTTCCATGCTCCCAAATAACCATGCACTGTAGCGACAGACTCATACATCTTAATTTCTTAAACTTGTCTGTGTTTGTACTAAAAGTATCCATGAAGGATTTGGGGTTTTTTCACAACTCACAAAGGAACGATTGGGGAAATTCGATGAGGCAACTAACTGCAGGGAAAAGAGAAGGGATGGCGGAAAAACACCCCTTACTGACATCTCTCATATAGTTGGCGTGCCTCCCCTCTCCCTCTTTCTTGCTCTCTCCTCACTCACAGGATATACAAAGTGTCTGTCAGCGGGGTGGCCATTGAGCAGGGAGGCCTGACAAACCTTCCACTTAGCCTAGCGCTGAGAACGCACAAAGGCCTGGGGTCAGGGGTCACCGGCAGGGTTATGGTGGCCACTGTCTTTCTCATGCCTCTCTCTCTTTTTTTCCTCCACCCCTCCTCCACTCTCCTGCAGGTCTTCTGGGCTCATTGTCTGAACGGCCTATTTCACTCAGTCATCCTCTTCTGGTTTCCCCTCAAGGCCTTCCAGCACGGTAAGCACACATACACACGCTCTCTCACACTGCGTTCAGTTTTGTTTTTTGAGGTCAGTGGGTGTCATATTGAAAGACGGGTCTGCTCTCGCTTCAGTTTAATTGCTTCTCATTGGCCACCATGAATATCTGAAGATCACTCGCTCATATACACACACGTGCACACACATTCTCTCCTTTTTTCCATTTCCACATACTCATTTAAAGCAATAGTTCATGCAAAAGTGAAAATTGTCATCATTTATCATGCCGTTCCAATCCTATATGAGTTTTTTCCATTAAACACAAAAGCAGTAGTTTTGAAAAATATCCTTTTTACTTTTAATATACTGTAATGAAAGCGAATGAGGACTGTGGCTGCCAAGCTTCAAAAGATATACAGTTGCACTATAAAAGCATAAAAAAATCTTGTGTACTAAGTCTTAAGTCATATGATTTCTTTGTGTGACGAAATGGGCCTAATTTTAATTTAATATTTAATTAATTTAATGGTTCGCTGATGATCTTTGTAAATGGATTATTTGGATTTAGTGAGGTAAACTTTATGAATGAATCGTTCATACAGGTTTTGTGAACGTGATCCACTGAATTATAAAGATTGAGCTCAAAATGATTCACAAGTCACTTTTTCTTAGTCAATAAATGTTCAAATAAATTTTAGACAATAACGACTTAAATTTTAGGCTTTTCCTCACGCAAATCTATCAACAGATCTACACTTCCATAGTGTTTTTTGTAGCTTGACACTAAATAATGACACAATTTTCATTCTTAGGTTAACATTTTGGTATAGTTTAATAAATTGCTCTGTGGTCTATAAGTTGCTCTTTACATGTTTTCGTAAGTGTAAGCATGTACAAAGGATTGTGTCAAGCATGTGAACAGATTTCGTGTGTGTGTGTCAGCACAAATATCTGGCTGACTGCAGGACCACACAGTCAGAATCAGACCTGCTTTTTAAACAAAGCACTGGTGACTCTCTGACTGACAGCCTGTCAGCACCACACACACACTGAAACACACATACCTTCCTGATCCACGTGTGGTGTCCGTTGTGTTTCACCGTGCCAGAGCGCTGATGGTTTTGGATCATCCGCTCTCACTTACAATCGGAGAATGACTAATACTCCTCCACTAAACCACACTGCCATGTGTGCACTTTTGTATGTGGCTTTCCCAGATTTTAAGCCAGAACTTGTACTATTTAATCGGAGATGTTTGCTGAAGCAATTAGCACAAGCCAATAGCTATCATCCTGAAAAGTCAAGAAAACCCAGATTGTCTCAACGGTCAATTAATCCTTAATGATTTGCGGAGATCTCTTTTCCAAAGATCACTGTACACCTGTCAGCAGCTCCTTTTGCACCCACTGTTACCTTTTATTCACATGACCATTGGAGCACAGGTGTGTTATAAGAGGACAATAAGTTCATTACAAGCTTGTTGGTTCAGATTAAACAAGCATAAAAGCTTTTTGTCCTTTTTCCACTTTGAGGATGGGAAATGGGGAGAAAAGGTAGAAATCCGTAAAGAGGTCAGATTCAAACTTGCATAACCCACATGAGCACCACAGCTCCACTAATCCATGTTCTGTCCCTAACAGGACAGCCTAGAGAATGTTTTAAACACTTTTTACTTTTTTTTTATTTTTATTTTTTTATCAGCTCTGTCAACAGCATTTGTGGAGAAATATTTTGGATGTAATACCCAATGTTGTTCCTCTAATAAAAACAAAATCAAAGTTGCAGATGTTATATATCCTGAATTTAAATATCTTGAGTCAAAAGCATATATCAAGTTGTCTAAATGGTCATTTTTTCAGTGAGACTGCGTTTTGCCATCATGTATGTAAACAGTACTTTTCTGGTATTCTTGTCTGTTTAATGTGAGCATTTGATCCCTCTTGAGCTCAACATCTTAATGGAGTGTCTACAACCGTCCCACTGACCTGTGTTCGCATGTGATCCTTCACTCTAAAAGCCTTCTTGTTGATTCTCCTCACAGATACTGTCTTTGGAAACGGAAAGACACCAGACTATCTCCTCTTAGGCAACATGGTTTATACAGTAAGTGCATTTGGGCCCTCAGATCCTCACAAAGCGTCTCTGTGTCCTCCCCGTCGCCTGACACTTTGTCCCGGTTGTCCTGCTGTGAAATGTTCCTTCTGTGCCGAGTCTGGCCTCACTGAGGATTTTCGCTCCCTTTTTTTGCCAACTTTTTAAGCACTGAAATGAAAATGAAGCTGACCTGCTCTATTTCAAACTGTACTTCAAACAGAAACTGTTTGGAGGTTCCTGTCTGCCGACTGTCTCCCATTAGATCTTACGTCTGTACAATCGAATGTGTTTATGTGTACATGCGACCTCAGATAAGAACCTGTCTCTCTCACAGTTTGTGGTGATCACGGTGTGTCTGAAGGCTGGGCTGGAGACATCGTCCTGGACCATGGTGAGTGTTTGGATGACTCTTTCCATCCCTCCATCTCTTTTCTCTCCCATTCCACTGTGTCCTCCCATTTCCTTTGACTTTATTGTCCCTCTATCAGTAGAAACACGCTCCTCCACCCCCTCTCACTCCTCTCACTTACCCTTTTCTTCTGCCGCTGATGTCATGGAAAAGTTCAGAGCATTCAAAGATGATGTCATGGTTGCATCGCTAATCAAAGCACTTATTCACATATGCAATTATAGTGAACTGTTGCTTACATTTTATTACTATTAGAAATTGTATTACTATTATGGTGATTGCAAGGCAAATGCTCAGCATTTAAAATGTGATCAACAGTTATGTCAGTGTAATTTAAAGGGGTCATATGATGCTGCTAAAAAGAACATTATTTGGTGTATTTGGTGTAATGAAATGTGTTTATGTGGTTTAAGGTTCAAAAAACACATTATTTTCCACAAACTGTACATTATTGTTTCTCCTCTATGCCCTGCCTTTCTGAAACGCGTCGATTTTTACAAAGCTCATCGGTCTGAAAACCGAGGTGTGCTCTGATTGGCCAGCTATCCAGTGTATTGTGATTGGCCGAATACCTCAAGCATGTGACGGAAATGTTACGCCCCTCACCATACTGTGATGCCGTGTCCCTGCCGAAGCGAAGAGACAAAAACATTAAAACCCATTATAAACGAGGCATTTGTTGCATCCAGTGGGGACATAATTATGGATTATAATGACTTATACGGTCTTTTTACGTGTTGCGTTGCATCGCGCCGCGCCGCG
>NW_015505588.1:1008204-1077430 GCF_001515645.1 Sinocyclocheilus grahami | reverse complement strand
TTTTATAAAGAATATCTCTTTGGATTTGAGACTTTAGTCTTTGCAACTTTACAGATCTTCTTTATGCACCAAGAGCTTGTAACACTCCAAAGAGAAAGGAAAAATTTAAATCGCATCATATGACCCCTTTAAATCAAAGTGCAGTCAAAATAGTAATATTGTGAAATATTATTTAAATTTAAAAGAACTGTTTTCTCTTTGAAGTTTGAATTTTAAAATGTAATAATTTAAAAGTAAATTTTGCCATCACAGGAATAAATTACATTTTAAAATATGTTCAAACAGGAAACAGTTCTTTTAAACTGTAGTAATATTTCACACTATTACTGTATTTTTAATCAAATAAGTGCAGTCTTGGTGAGCATAAGAAACCTCTTTAAAAAACTGTAAAATCTTAATTATTCCAAACATTTGACTATTAGTGTGAATGTATGCTACTGTATATACTTATGCCATAGTAAAATTTGACATGCGTTTAAAAAAATCCACTCTTTTTCACTGCACTGTATTTTGGAAGTATAATTTTCACAAAATCACATGATGTTCATGTGGTTTCGGAACATTCACATGTGGTTCCAATGTTTCACTTGTGCAAATTTCAAGCCTCAAATGCTTGATGATCATGTGATTAAACAAAAACACATGGGTGTAACATGCTCCCATATGTGCAAACTTGTGATTTAGCATGTGTTCATGTCAAATTCATGTGTGTTAAGGGTTGTTGTTATGAATGTCACTAGTCTAAAATTATATTACATCTTTCAGATGAGGTTTTGTGCTGTTTGAGTGTCAGGCTGCCAAGTATTATCAGCAGAATGACGTCTCTACTCAACTCACTGTGTGTTTTCTCTAATCTTTTCTGGCTTATAGTTCAGCCACATTGCCATCTGGGGCAGCATTGGATTGTGGGTAGTCTTTTTTGGCATCTACTCCTCAATATGGCCCCTGATTCCTCTGGCCCCGGATATGTCAGGAGAGGTAAGACATACAGTACAAACACGTTTTGGGTAACAACAAAGTTTTGCTTATTTACACTACTGTTTTTTGCCTTTTTTTAAGAATTTTTTTAATTGATCAGAAGTGACAGCAGAGACATTTCTAATGTTACAAAAATGTTCTATCTATCTTAACTTTCTTTCTATCAAAGAATCCTGAAAAAAAAAAAAAGTATCACGGTTTACACCAAAATAATAAGCTGCACAACAGTTTTCGACATTGATAATTTGAGCACTAAATCTGCATGTTAGTCTATATTCACACTCTCAGTGTTTGAGATTTTGACAGCCACATTTACTTGCAGTGCCTCAAAGTGTCTTATTCACATAGCAGCTTAAAATAGCAGCTCAACTACTGTATGAATGTGCAAAAGGAGTCAAGATCATTCTGTTTGTGTCTATCACCTGTAACAGTAGCGACAGTAACTAAAGTAAAAACATTCATAAATCTGAAGAGTATTGCCACATTTGATAAGTAGCACAGGTATATTTGTAGCAATAGCCAAAAAAACATTGTATGGGTCAAAATTATTGATTTAAAATCATTAGGATATTAAGTAAAGATCATGTTCCATGAAGATATTTTGTAAATTTCCTACTGTAAATATATTAAAACGTAATTTTTGATTAGTAATATGCATTGCTAAGGACTTCATTTGGACAACTTTCAAGGCGATTTTCTCAATATTTAGATTTTTTTGCACCCTCAGATTCCAGATTTTCAAATAGTTGTATCTCGGCCAAATATTGTCCTATCCTAACAAACCATACATCAATGGAAAGCTTATTTGTTTAGCTTTCATATAACGTATAAATCTCAATTTCGATCAAAATTTACCCTTATGACTGGTTTTGTGGTCCAGGGTCACATTTGTCATCATGCACAAACTACACATGAAAACCCGCAACACGCGCTGGACATCAGCTCATGGGGAAATATGAATAATTAATCATAACTAGTTATAATTAATTATAACTAAACATGGTAGGATTACATATAGGTAAGATGACAGGAACGAGTGGTTCCATCATAAGCCTGCATAAAACAGTATAAAATCTCAAAGACAACATACACAATGACCTGTAGGATATGTGTGTTCATTCAAAGAAAGGTTTTCCTATTAATTAATTAGTAGAAAAGTCAATTTCTACTGTGCATTGTGTCTCTTCCTATGGAGAGGTAGTAATTTTCGCTACTCACATTCCTTTGGGGCCATAAAACCAGTGACGATTTGTTAATCTAATGAATAACTGATTTGTTAAATCAAATGAAAAATTGTGTTTTTGATTGGTCCAGACGCTACAACACTGAAGACTGGAGTAATGCTGAAAATTCAGCTTTGCATCACAGGAATAAATTACATTTTCAAACATATTTAAATAGAAAGTGGCTCTTGCACTTGTTAGGTGTCCTAACTACATGCGACGTGACAAGATTCCAGCGATAAGCAATTTGGGTGTCCACACTTGACGCGACAGGATCAATCAAATATCACAGCCAATCAGAAGCGTGTGTGGGCGGGCTCTCTCTGGAAGAGCTCTGCACTCACAACGAAATGGATAATTTATAATCTAATTCATAAATATTAAACCTTTGTAACACTATTAAATGTACATACTGAGTCGCTGATACCATCTTTGTTATGGAATACGCTTGTTGGTTCGCAGCGAGTTCACGTTTTAACGTACATCTTTGCTTTTATTTATTTTCAAGATCTGAGGTAAACTATCTGTTGTTGCTTTCAGTATGGCTATAAATGCTACGCAATATGGCATTCAAACTCACATTAAATACGTTTAACTTTGAATAAAGCACACAATCAGTACCTGAGATTATCACCGTCTTATGTTTTGTATGTTGTTGTTCCAGCCGTGACGTCGCGGAATTAGAAACCGTTTTTCGCGGCTAGTTAGGACAAAACCTTCGATTAACATGGAAAAGATAGCCTTTATCGCGTGTCGTGGCATCGCGTGTAGTTAGGACACGGTGTTATACTGTAAATTGTAATAATATTTCACAAATTACTGTCTTTCAGTGTTTTTGATTAAATAAATTCAGCCTTGCAGAGCATAAGACATTTAGGAACAAAAAAATTTTAATCTTAATAATTTTGGAATTAATTAATTAACTTTTTAACTAGCTTTATAAATCAAATTTGTCCTCAAACTATACTAAACTACAAAAACACCCTTCCCATCCTTATCCCTGGATGTGTCAAGTGATATAAAACACGCACAGACCACCCTTTTTCTCGCCTGGGGCTCTACACTATCTATGCCATAATCTGAGCATTAAGAGTTTGTGTGTGTTCATTAGGGTGAGCAGTGGGCTGGAAACTCTACACCTCCATGAGGCCTTGGGGCACCACAGGTCTCTGCTCTTTTCTCACCTCATAATCTCCTAATGGGGCCTAATAGGCCCTATTTGTGTCACCTGTGAAGAAGAGCGATTTAAAAACATCTACTCCTGCTTGTGTGAGCAGAGAGTTCAGAAGTCCTGGAATCCAGAGAGAATACTTGTGTTTATAATAGTTTGGTATGGTTTTAATAAAAGTTCATGTGTTTTTGCTGTGTTGCTATTTATTTATGTAATGTCTGGACACCAATATGAGAACGCTCAGTTCGCACACATTGTTGGCGTTGTCTAAATGCTCTCAAAAGCATCCAAGGTTTTTATCCCAGCATCTGGCGTTGTGTAACAGTAGCCTCTTCCTCTCGTGTGTGTCCTGCACACCCGTCCTGAATGGCCAGTCAAGTGGGCTCTTTTATCAGCTCTTTCCCTCTACATGTAGGGTAGTAGAGTAGATCAGACCCAGGGTAACCCAATGCCGAGGGGAACCATAGCAACGGCACTACATCAGAGCACGGGGAACACCTGAGCGAAGAGCGCACCTGAACACACCTGAACTCTGGGCCACCTCACACCGATCTCTGACTGCTGCCACAGCTGCCTGAAGGGCAGAGAAAGGGGAAAACGCTTATGATGGAAAGAGTTAAAAGACATGCCACACCATTAAATCTATTTAGTTGAATTGTCACTCTAACATATCACACAATGCATCATTATTTTGACATTTTCATGGTACTCCAAGGCACTTCAGAAGAATAGCATGGTAGGTATTCTTTTGAAGTGCCTTGGAGTACTATGAAAATAGTCATATGAACATGTTAGTCTTTGGTAAGATTTTGTAATGTTTTTGAAAGAAGTCTCTTATGCTCATCAGGGCTTTATTTATTTGAGTAAAAACATGTAATTGTAACTTATTCCTGTGATGGGAAAGCTGAATTTTCAGCAGGCCTTACTCTATTCTTTAGTGTCACATAGGGATGCTCCGATCGATCGGCCGGAGATCGGTATCGGCCGATAATCACATCTTATGACTCGATCGGTACTCACTAACTTGGCTGATCTCACGAACCGATCGCAATTTGATGACGTCAACGTGTGACGACGTACATTAGGACATAAATGATTTGGCGCTGCAGTCATGTCATCGCCGGTGTGGAAATGCTATGACATTTCGAGAAACAATGAAAAATGAATTTGTCGTGTATGTTTGGCATGATGATACGATGAATGGATGGTTCATTTTTCACAGCAGATTCAGTGATGTTAGAGCTGATCTGCGCCTCACTGCAGACCACCAGAGCTGATCGCGGCCGCTCTAGTCGGTGCTTGTATTTATACCGGCCAGCCGCAGCACGTTTCTGAAGCAGCTCTCCGCGCTGCTTGGCTAAAATAATCTTTTGTGAGTTGTCATAGCGTAGAGGACGGAACAAAACCTCGTCGAAGCCGTAAGGGATAACGGTAAAATAATACGCTGATCGTGGGCTGCTTTTAAATTAACATTTATTTATATAACAAAATATCTTATTTGGCCATATTAGCCTACTCAATAGCATTAACACAGGCTTTACTCCTTTCAAACTTTATCTGGAATGTCACCGTTTCTGTCACTGCAACTTCCCGATCAGGCAAAGACACACACACACAAATGAAATGTCTGCCTGATGAAAAAAAAAAATTATTAAAAAAAAAATTTTTTGTTAATATTTGCATCATTTATGATTTATTTTATCCACCTGTGACCCACCCACAAATAATCAGAATGCGTTTTTTTATTACCCGACCCGCGGATTATCCTCAGCGCCTGTGGATAACCGTGACCGAACTGTTTTGTTCTTTCAGTAGTTTAAATGTTTCCATTTCTTTTTTACTCTTCAGTCTTATATTGGACCATATTAAACCTTATGTTACTTCAGACTTCTCCATGTTGGAGTTTAAATGTTTCTATTTATTTTGTCCTCTATCTAACATTGGACAATGTTAAATTAAACCTAATGAGTTGCATCAAACTACTCCAATTAGTTCTTTTATGAGTTAAAAAAATTTTTTATTTAATGTTTATTTTGTCCTCCACATTGGATAATGTTTAAATAAACCTTGTGGGTTGCATCAGACTCAGACTTCTCCATGTTGGAGTTTAAATGCTTCTATTTATTTTATTTAATGTTTATTTTGTCCTCCACATTGGATAATGTTTAAATAAACCTTGTGGGTTGCATCAGACTGCTTCATTTTGTTTGTATTTATTTTTGTCTTATATTAAGTATCCTGATATACATAATGTTATGCATAAATCCCATTTTAAAGGCATATAAAAATGTTCACCGTATAAGGAATATTTTTTGTGATTATTTATATAACATTATTACATATGTTATATAAAGCTTGAAGCAGAGATGTTCACAAATCTTTAACTTGGAGTCTGAGTCAAGTCTCCAGTGTTTGGTCACGAGTCCGAGTCGAGTCTCAAGTAATTTAATGGCTTGGTAAAAAAAATCTCATTCAGAATCCTCATGTATTGAAATCTTCCTATTTACGAAGCTGTTTTATAGGCTATAGACAAAATATATATTCTGTGATCTGCTTTGTAAAAAGTAAAAAGTGGTGTTAAGATGTCAGGTTATTGTACATCCAGCCTGTTATTTATAGGCTATGTTTTAATCCATTCCCATGTTCAAAACAGTTTTTCTGTAATGAAATTCTAGAATAAGAGTCCGATCTACCATGACGCACAAGGAAATATGTGACACATTCCAAAACCATCCAAATAAAATATTTCTTTATTATATAAGTCAGGGGTATTAAATTAAAGTTCCAAGGCGAGGCCTCTATATTTTCTTCCAAGCAGAAGTCTGAAAAAAAATAAAATTTTCATGTATTGCATTTTTAGTTTTACGTTTAGATACATGTGAGGCCATGTGACAGAAAAAGCATTTGGCTTTTGATAAAAATACTAGAAGATATAGCGCTGAAAGATATTTACCATAAACGACCCTGAACGCGTGTTGTGTGATCCGCTCCGCTGTTTTGACGCACTGTTCACTTAAAATGGTGCTGTGTTACGGCTCACTGTTCGGATGGATGCCGGGGTGCAGATGCGGTTCGCCTTTTGAATATCAGTTATATAAGTATTTAAGGATAAAAGACTCGATTTGCTTTTAAAATTTTCGAGTCAAGTCTGGAGTCATTTCAGGTAGAGTCTGAGTCAAGTCTGAAGTCTATAAAAATGTGACTCGAGCTCTAGTCACTAACTCGAGTGCCCATCTCTGGCTTGAAGCATCAGAATCGTTATCGGCCGATCACCATGACAAGAAATCGGTACTCGGTATCGGCTGCAAAAATCCTGATCGGAGCATCCCTAGTGTCACATGATCCTTCAGAAATCATTCTAATATGCTGATTTGGTGCTAAAGAAACATTTCTTATTATTAGCGGTTGTGCTGCTCAATATTTTGCCCAGTTAATTTTTTTTTTTTAAGATTTTTTTGTATTTTTAAATTTTTTTCAGGATTTTTTGATGAATAGAAAGTTAAAAAGAACAGTATTTATTTGAAATAATAATTATTTTGTTACATTATATATGTCTCTACTGTCACTTTTGATTAACTAAATGTATCCCTGCTGATTGAAGGTGTTTAGTTCTTTAGAAAGTTGAGTAAAGGAACTTAAACTATGAAGTCCATTATTTGTCTGTAAAATTGTATTGCCAAATGGTTTGGAGTATTGAGAAATGTGTTAAATATGCAAGTTTTTACGCAAACGGTGAACAATTTTCAGAAACAACTACTAGTTGATTGCTTTAGTTTTAGGGCCTGTGTCAACTAGTTGTGAATTACATAATTGCATTCCAAAAAGATTTTCTTTCACATCCTCGTGTAGCTGTGTGGTGTAGTTTTATATGGTAACCTGTGACAGTAAAAAATTTTAATGTAGTGTCACACAAATGTGAAACAGTGAACCTTAAGTTTATAAAGTTAATAAAGAATAAAAGCACAGACCTTTGAGATGGTCTGAACTGCTCTAAAAACCTCTTGAATGAACCAAGGGCTGCCCAGAGGCTGACAGAAACCATGAGAACGTCTGTTTTTTTGCACCATTCATGACATCGTTGGCGTCATCTCACGTGTGCCGGATTCACTCTGTTGTAATTTACATAAGCTAAACATTGACTCATTGACTAGTCAGCTACTTTTTTAAAACAACTACTCAATTAGTAATGTTGAGTTGCTATGCACTGTCAAATAATGAATGTTAACCATATACTTTTGATCTAGTCGTCTACCGCACTAGTTCAGACAGTCTTGTCACACTCAAGGCAACTTGAGATACTGTGCTCGACATCAAGAGCCTGCTGATTACACAACTATCCCCTCCCCTGCCATTACAAAGCCCTCCTCATCTCACACACCTGTTTAAAGTCATGCACATTCACACACACATGCATTCAGCCAGTCATGTCATGAATGCACCTATGAACAGACACACATCACATATTGCATCCAAAGGCATGTAGAATTTAGATAACACTCTAAAGAAAGTCACAGCGGATAAAACGAGCACTGCAGCGATGCAAAGAAGATCTTTAGATGTCAGAGGCGTGATGTAACGGTTAGCTGTAGCCGCATTGAAAGTGTTCTGTAGTGCATTCCTCTCCATTCTTCCATTGAATGCAGCAGACAGGTCTGTTTTATTCAAGTGCACCTGGTATCTGTGTGAGACAGACCATTCATCTTGTTCCACTCTCTTTGATGTACAAGATTTCACTTTTAGAGCAGATAAAACTACAGCCTGCTGCTTTTGTAACACTGCATACTGGAAACTGTGTGTGTGTGATCTGCTCTATTTCAATTTTTTTTTTAACCGAACCTGTCAGGCAATTCCTGTCCGACATCTTAGTCAAATATCTTAGTTCATTATATTGTAATGTGTACAGTGCTGCTTAAAATCTGTTGAAAAGCTACCATTTTAATTATATTTACAACATATATTAGAATATAATAAAAAAAACAATTCCAAATGCAATTATTTTTATTCTAAAAGTGATAATCTAATTGCATTTTCATTTCAAATTATATTAGCAGTTAACATCAGAGTAAAAATTTTAAGTGAAAAAACATGAACTTCAGAATGTCAGTATTTGGTTTATACCTATTTTGCTTTATTGGCAGCAGCACTTGAGCTGCACGATTTCCACAAGTTTGTGTAAAACCTGATGATCATGTTCTGTAACATAAATTGGAATGATCCAAATAGCACCTTGTGCTCAATGGGAGCAAGCACATCTGACCATCTGATCATAGGAGTTCACATGATCAATGCCACAGATTTGCTTATTTGATTAGTGACCTAGAAATGTAAAAAATGATTCCTAATATGTCCTGGAAGTTGCTATTTATTATCTGATTTTGAATTCCAGATTTTCAATTTTTGGACCCCACTCTATAAAGAATGTGTGGGATGTTTCTTTGAAAGTTTCACTATTTGTGGCACTTTGAATACTAAAGTTATTTGTCTTACTAGTCATGGAGATTTGACTTATAACTCCAGAAATCAGTAAAACCTGAGTAGCCTATGTTCCTCACAGTATAAGAGATGAAGATGAAGTTTGGAATGTTTTAAAGTAATATTTTCCAGTACATTAGTGTGTGATGTGCTCTGAATAATGTGTTATTCCTCCAACTGAGTGACTAATTTTCTACACATTCAGAATTTATGCCAACGTTCGTTTATTTAAGTTCTTTGTGTTTTCAGATAGTCTTTCCTAAATTTCCCTCAGTCCATGGAGATGTTCCATGCTGAGAGTGGAACACGGGGATGATGGGATGTTAGAGTGTGTGTTTTCCATACTGGACACTCGAAGGCCTTGTGAATACCTCCATTCCCCATGCCTTGAGACAAACTGAGAATTGCTGTTTTTGCAAGCCCTGTTTGAATTAGATGTCTCTCTTGCTTTTTTTCCTCCTTCTATTTTTCTCTCTCTTTCAAAAACAACAGGCATTAGATGGGACTCCAGCTGTATCTGGTCCACTGGGACTTTGAATCTTTATGCTCTACACATTCAAACCACAAACTGACTAGAGGAACTTTGATAGAGCGTTTACAATGAGGTTGTTTATATACACAAGTTGACATTCGACTTTTTGAGTGACTGGCTTGGCTTATAATAAAAGCATATTTGAATTAATTGCAAGTGGAATATTTCGTTTTTGGGAGAAAAGGCAAAAACATTATTCTTCTTGCACATGACTTTGTGTGTGTGTGTGTGTGTGTGTGTGTGTGAACGTGGATAAAGTCGGCTTGGCTCAGGCGTTAGTATGTAGTTCCTAAAGCCAAAGGGCCAGGCCGAGGGTGAATGACCATGTCTGAAATCTCATATTCTCATATTTACCATCACAATGGATGGTATTAACATTCTTGGGCCAACATTAGCACTGGCAGGCATGAGCTCTGCTGTTTTCCTAAAGCCAAAGGGCCAGGCCGAGGGTGAATGACCATGTCTGAATTGTTCTCATCTCATATTTACCATCACAATGGATGGTATTAACATTCTTGGGCCAACATTAGCACTGGCAGGCATGAGCAGCCAAACTCTGCTGTTTCACAGCACCGCTGATTAGTGCACCCAGGCATAGTTAATCCATCCTGTCAATCACCAGAGGAAGTTACCACGTGGGATTGAATGATAAACACTCAGACTCAGTTTGCCTGGTTTAAGCGCTAATAGAATCTGTCAACGTTTGCTTTCAGGTTTTGAAAGACCTGACTGAAGATTTAAAATGGTCCGTTAGTGTGTGCTTCTGACAGAGCAACGTAGTAATTTTGATTAATTACGGTTTGTGCATGAAGGTTTGTGTATATGTCAATTTATTGTAGTTTACAGTGTGTGCTTATATAGAGTTTGTTTTGTCAGATTTCCATTTAGCATCAGCTTTTGTCCAAGTTGCACGTACAATGTGGCCAAATCCAATAGGGTAATGTTATCGTCTAACCCCCTATTCAGTGGTAACTTTAGTGAAGAGCCCTTCAAACCACACATATGCCAGCTCTGGAGAGCACATTCAGTGCTTTGATTGCTTATGACAAAGGATGGGATGCTTTGTGTACAGTAGGTGTGCATATCTTTGCACAATTACCTTTCTAAGTATTTGCATACTTAATATTTTGCATGCATAATGCTTTTAAGGCTGAGAGAGGCGTCCAACTAGAAAAATCAGCTTTAGCTGTTAATTGTGTTTGTAGACCATTGGTATACCGTCTAGGGCCATAAACAAATCCAAAGTCCTACCAGTTTAAGCTGGTTTGTGGAACATGGTGACTGGCTACTAGCTTACCTGGGTTTTTCCAGCAGGAAAGTTGCATAATGTGTGTGTATATTTGTTGGAGAATGTGTCCAGCAGAGACAGAGGGAGTCGATGTCCTGTCTAAACAGTGGATGTGGACACCCTTGGTTTCCAGCCGAGATGAGGCCATAGTGGTTTATTATTCTGCTGTAAAAATACACCTATGGCCTGCATGCTTTCAAAAGCCAACTAGATTTGTGTTTTTACCAGAACTATCCATAGAAATGTTAGAAAAAACATAGTGTTTAAAACCGTTTGTATGTTCACTTTATAATTTTAATTGTAGAGTTCATAGCAAAGTAACCCGTTTATTTATTTTTTAAGAGTATTTATAACATACAACTTGGCAGGAAAATATTAATGAAGTTTGACGTTGTACTTTTTTAGTTATTGACTCCAATTTAACATTCCCACCACTAGTTTTATTCATACTTAATGTCTTTGAGCCCCTCTGGTCCTGTCTGATTGTTTAATACATTGGCCCCCAATGAAAATGGTTAAACTGCCATTATCAAAAAGAAAATTACATGTTACCTCTGGGACTGTCGAATTCCAGCACACCATGAATATCTTTTCACCAATGTACAATTTTCTCTAATTCCACTTGGCAATACAGAACACTTGTTTCATTCAGGGTCAAAGATGACATTAGTAGGGTGGGTTTTTGATTTCCATTTTGATTTCCAGTCATTTGGGATTTCCTGCCTCCCTGATGTTTTGTTAGACATCAAAGTCTGTTTTCCTTTAATGGTGAGTAGATTAGCTAATTTGGGAACACCTGAAACCTTTGGTAGATCCCTGCAGGCAGGTGTGCCTCTCGGCTTTGTGCTGGGGCCTTTACTGGTTTCGATTACAGGAAGTTGATTTGTCTCGGAGTGCCGAGTTTAGACAAGTGGCGCAAGCATGTATGTTGAATGGCATTGCAAGGGGGTGGATCGGTGCTCTTTGACATTTAATGACAGGTATTTTCAATGCAGCTGGGCCAAAGCAAACAGGATAAGCGCAGACGACTGCATCTCACACCCCACTAGCCCACGCTAGATTATTCCATTTTGTGAATCAGACCCTGTGGAACCACAGAGTACCCTTTATTTTACCTCGCTTCCTCACTTTTGCACTCTTCACTTTGGATGTGCCTGTTATGATTAAGATATTTTACATTGAAAGGACAAACTGTTATAATTATCTGAGAGATTGTCTCTGATTGCCAGAGTATCACCCAGTTCAAGACAGATGAATCTGTTCGCTGCTTGTTTATTTAATTAATGAGTGTATTTTGGCAGATGGATGTTCTGATACTGGCCTTGCTTTGGCTCTCATTTAGGAATCGTCTGATTTGGTTGTGGAAATTTTTGAGATAACGAGTTTATTCTGTTCCAATTTGGAATTGCAAGAAATTTATGAACTACTACAGTTATGAACTGATTCATTAAATTAATGAAGACTTATGTGTCTGAGTTTTGCACTTGGTACCATGCAGCGCTTTCTAAGAATGATTGGTGGTAACATCCAGTAATCTTGACTGTGATAACAGATAGTGCTGTTTATGCATACCTGACTTCATCCATTTTAAAATATGACGCAAATAATGGCCATCACAGCCTTTTCTTAATCTCAGCCCAAGTTGAAGTAGTTTGGCAGAAAAATAACTTTTTTACTTTAAGGCACTTTTAACTATTTGGGTTGGTGTCTATGGAGTGATTGCAGTGGCTAGTATTCCTTTACTTTCCATATGCATTTCATATTTTCAAACCCATGGGGGAGAGTGTGCTTGTTGGGAGCAGCTCATCATGCCGCGCTTCGTGGAGAGTTTCCTGCGGCCGGACGCGGGTGTGCTGACCCTCTCGGGCTTTTTTTGGAGGAGTCGTGGCCTAATGGTTAGAGAGTCGGACTCATATGACTTCATCCATTTTAAAATATGACGCAAATAATGGCCATCACAGCCTTTTCTTAATCTCAGCCCAAGTTGAAGTAGTTTGGCAGAAAAATAACTTTTTTACTTTAAGGCACTTTTAACTATTTGGGTTGGTGTCTATGGAGTGATTGCAGTGGCTAGTATTCCTTTACTTTCCATATGCATTTCATATTTTCAAACCCATGGGGGAGAGTGTGCTTGTTATTTTTTATTTTACTTTAATTAGGCTAAAATGCCTGATGCTGATCTGTCTGTCTATCTTTGTCCTTTTAGAGCACTAATTCCGAGTATGGGTCACCATACTTGGCCACACGTCACTTCACTCACTCACTCACTTGTTATTTTTTATTTTACTTTAATTAGGCTAAAATGCCTGATGCTGATCTGTCTGTCTATCTTTGTCCTTTTTGTGTGTTTGTTTCTGACATGCACAGACAGCTGTGTAATGATAGACCCTTTTTTTTGTTTTGTTTTTTATAAATATGGTGACATCTTACCCCACGTATCATATAAATCAGGCATTCTGATAGGTCAAGGGTCATCATTTGGGATCAGGGTTTTAGAAGAGGTGATCTGGGAAGTACCATTAGCAGTTAACAGTTGGGATCCGTACTCTAGCCGACTGCCTCTCTCATCTGTCTCTCATTTCACCTCTTCTTGTCTGTCTGGCTTCTCATCTGTCACACATACACATTTAAAATGTACCAGGATGAGACACATTCCAGCCCCCCGCTACCAGCTCCTTGTTGAGAAAGATAAAGTAGCTCTTGAGCGATTAAGCTATTTAGTTGATCAAACTGCGGGGCAGCGCTGAAAAGTTTGTTCCTGAATGTCTGAGTTCGGCCGCAGCGTGATCTGTGTGTGTGACTGAACTTAACATCAAACTGCTTGTTTCACACAAATGCTGGCACAGACGTGCATGTTCGGCTAGAGTCGCTTTGAACTCGTGCATCTTCGGAAGCAGAGCTGCACGGAAACTTAAAAAAAATGTCACGCGAAACGACGTCGCGTGCACTCAAAGCGAACTTGCTGACGCTTGAGTAGAAATCAGCCATAAATCGGCCTTGAGCGTGTGCATGTTAGATACAGTGAAGACAGCGCGTTAAGCAGTGTTTAATAAACAGCTGTTTTTCTAAATTCTGCTGAGGTGAAATTCAGTGCAGTCATGTATCGTGACTTTGCTGGTGATACACAGCCCTACCCCCTTAACTAGATTACATCTTTTAAGTTTTGGTCAGATTGGTGATTGAAAGCTAAGCTCTTTGTAGTACTGATGTTGTGAGAGTCCAGCTAAATGGTTTGGTTAAGTTTGGAAATCAGTCGCAGATTCTCTTTGGTACTCTGTCTGATCTCTGTGTCTGTCTGTCTGTCTGTCTGTGTGTGTGTGTGTGTGTGTGTGTGTGCCTGTGCCTGTGTCTGTGTCTGTGTGTGTCTGTTTTCCAGGCGGACATGATGTTCAGTTCAGGAGTCTTCTGGATGGGTCTGATCTTCATTCCTATCACCTCTCTGGTGTTTGATGTGGCCTACAAAGTGTAAGTTGAGATTTTTCAGTACCAGCCATTAAACCTTGAACTTGTCTTTCTCTGTGGTCACCAGAGGTTTGTGTCGTGTATACCATTTGTTTAAAAAGAGTATAAAAAATAGTTTAAAAATATTGACATATAATTTAAATTGCTTGCTACACTCAAAAAATCTATTTTTGGCTGGACATGATTAAATCATGGAGAGTGGCTCCACACAATTTAAACAAATTATTTGGATACAAACGAATCAAGTTATTTGGACATGTCTAATTTTAGTTGTTTACTCAGTTCACTTTAGTTCATCGTAAGTATTAAATAACATGTTTCCATCATGTGGAACCACTGTCCATGATTAAATGAAGTTCAGTCAAAGTGTTACAATAACATAGCAAGTTAAATCGAACTTTTCTTTACACATATGATGTTAGATTTTGGCAGTTTGGAGATGGTACTGATTACATCCAGTTCTCCCATTATAGTTGCTTTTTTAATTAAATCAGCATAAATTATTTTTAGCATGTCATTATTACCAAAGCACACGCTTGATACCAAAGTGACAGAAACTTAAATAGCAACATAGAACATTAAACATTAACAAATCTCCTTATATTCTCATCTTGCTAAAAGAAAGATCATAAAATATGCATAAAATATCATTTTATTTAAAGAAATTAAAGCTGTAACAGCTTTTGTATTTATTTGTCACGTTTTATTAAATAAACATTTGTTTATTTGTTTATTATAATATTTTTTAGTTTTTGTTTTTTTACTTTTAGGGCACAGACTTCAGAATAAATGAAAATATTTTTTATAATTATTTTTTAATGAAAACTAATAATAAAACAATAATAATTATTACTTAATTATAAATTATAATAATCATAATAAAGAACAAATATATTAATTACTTTGTATTAAATATTTAATTTTGTTTTGGAAAAATACATATTTATTATTATTATTTTAAATATAATTTGTAACAGTCTTTTTGTTTACTTTTGTGTAACAAACACTTATTACTGTAAGCTGTAACTTCTAAAAATCCAGCTTTTGTATGTATTTATCACATTTTATTAAACAAACATTTGTGGCACGTATTGGCAGTGATTGTGATAGTCTGACATTACATGCATTCTTATATGCATTTTTTCCACCTTGAGGGCTTTTTTTCATAGTTTTGACTTTTTTGTTTTTTACCCCCTGTGTTTCAGTATGAAAAGGGTGTGCTTTAAGACCCTGGTTGATGAGGTACAGGAGTTGGAGGCACTGTCGAAAGATCCAGGAGCTGTGGTGCATGGAAAGAGGTGAGGGCCGTTCCTCGTGAATTCATAATAAAACAGAACAAGCAAAAACAGCGGATCAGCAGGATTCACCTCCAAGTGTAAATGATCCTACTGGCTGCTCTCCCGGCTCCGGTCTCATTCTGTCTCCTCAACCTCTCACTGGAGACACATCTGTCCAGCAGGAAGTTTGTCTTTAATTTGATCGCTCTTCTGCGGGAAGAGAAAAGAGACGTCCATTTTTGTCTGTGTCTCAGTACTGTTCCTCTTTGTGTCCTTCCCTGTAGTTTGACCGAGAGAGCCCAGCTCCTGAAGAACGTCTTTAAGAAGAGCACCGTCAGTCTGTACCGGTCCGACTCCATGCAGCAGAATCTACTCCGTACGTCAGCGACACACGAGCTTCGCCACTCACAGGCACACAGACGCAGACACACCTACATGTTCTCCACAGTGCAGACATCACAGACAGACTCATGCAGAATCACTGATGCACACACACCCTACCATCCCCATCTGTAGCATCAAAATGCAGGTTCACTCTCACACGCAAGGGCTTATGGATGTGCAAATGCAGACACTCACAGATGTACAAATCTGAACAAAAACCCATGAAAATTAGGTGAGGATGGTTGTTCTTGACAGCTGCAGATAGTAACTAATGTAGTCATAATATCACTCGAAAGCAACAGCTGCATTAACAAAGCTCAAGTTAGACTGAGATGGCACCGGTCATAGGGTTCTTTTTCAGGCAGCTGTTTTTTGGGCACGGGAACTCAAATCTCATGTTTTATCAGGGAATAACTTGGCCTTCCGCGTTAAATCTGGAGAATTTTGTTGAGGATATTGCAGTCCAAAATTGACTTGTTAAAGCTCATTCATGAGGTCGTAATATGTACAGTCACAGAGTTCACACACACGCACACACAGTCTTAGCAAATTACTAACATTTCCTTCCTGGATATGCTGTTATACTACACTTCCAGTTTTCATGTGCTTCCTTTCAGTGGTTTTCAACTGGTGAGCTACAAGTCTGATTGAGGTTGCTGAAAACAAATGCAAAATGCAGCTAAGTAAGGATAGAAAAATCTATTTTATATATATTATTAATATAAAATATTTATAAAAAAATTATTATAAAATTATACAATTTCATAAAAACATTATAAACTATTTAAAATTCCCATTCATTTAAAAAAAATTTACATAATTTATTAAATGTATTTTATTAAATAATCACAGAATTTTTGTTTAGAAATTTATTTTTTATTTATAATATATATTTTTTAACAATTTTTCTTTTGTCGTCATTTTTCTTTTATACGTTTGTAAAAACTGTAAAATCTGGCTCTTGAAGCATAACCAGTTGAGAACCATTGTCTTTTCATTTTTCCTTATAGTTTAACGTTTACATTTCTTTTTATTTTCTGTTCGTTACCTCTCTTTATTTGCTTTTAGGTGAGGATGGGGGACGTTCAGTGATAGTCTGATGTTATATGCATTCTTACCCCTTAGCTCATACCACTAAATATTAATGCAGTTGCCTTACAAACACGATACATATTAACAGCATAATTAAACCTGCATTGTTTATCACGTCCTTCCCATTCCCCACCTGTGCATGTGCTGCTGTGCTGCTGTGTTTTGATTGACAGGCAGAGTCATATTTAATCATTTCAATGTCCCGCTGTCGTTCCCACCATGCATTGCCCTCCTCGGTCTCTTGCATGTGCCCCCTCAGGCCAGCAGGTAGAGGTCGAGTCGGTTGAGACATAAGGTGAGTCATAGATCAAAGGGCCAATCCCAGTGTGCAGTGCTGTAGAGACCATAGCGCCAGTATGAGCGAGATCTTTAATATTAAAATAACTAGGATTTGAATAGACTTAGAGTCCAAATCAAAGGAGAAGACCTTTTTTTCTAGTAGACTTCAATAGCTATATTTGATGTAATGAGCCACATTTCTTTTTTTTTTCTTTTTTTTTTTAGAAAGAGTAGTTGATTTTTCCAGGTAGAATCAATAATCTGACATTACAACACTCACAGTGTCTTATTTCCTGCCAGCTTCCATTTAGAGTCTGCCAAGATAATTACTATTGACTACCCCGATTGTCCCAGCCAGCCCACCCACACTGCCATGGCCGGTTTCTCAAGGTCCCCTCTGAGACCGATTTGAATTTTTTTGTTTATTTCTGGAAGCAGGCAGTCAGGATGTTGTGCATACTGATGTCTTTTTGCTGCGTCTTTCTGCAGACAAAACAAAAGACCTCTTTTTAATTTGGACTACTACAAATATTTTCAGACATTTTGGTCCCATTAGTGTATGTAGGTCATTGTAAGGGCTTATTAAACCCCCAATTAGACTCCCAACAACAGAATAATCCAGACAGTCTTTGAATCCTCTTTTGAGTTTACGGACAATATTCCCACATTTTTTTCTTGCTGAGCAAATATATATTTATTTATGACCATAAATATTTATTTATAATAAAATATAATTGTCTATTTTTATTATTATTATACTGTATTATTATTATACTGTATTATTAATGGTATATATAACATTTACGTAATGCATGCATAATGTAATTTTACATAATATTGTTTAGAAATGTAAAGGATTTACATAATTTTTATTTATTTGTCTTGTGCATTTTTTCTCAAAAATATGAGAATGGTACTTTTGGTACTGTTAGTAATATTTGCAAACATTATTTTCCTTCAGGTTTAAATCATCTTTATTTATTTTTCAAAGTGTACACCCTGGTGATGATTTAAGAAAAGGCTAAATTAGCATTTTTTCCCCATCTCATTGCATGTTCATGTTTTTATCTGATTTAACTTGTATCACTTGTCTTGTAAGTTTGCCAGCAGTATGTTTTTGAGTTGAGTGTATTTATCTGATGCGTGTTTTCTGGGTCCTGTTTACAGACGGCTACGCATTCTCTCAGGATGAGAACGGAGTGCTCTCCCAGTCTGAGGTCATCAGAGCCTATGACACCACCAAGCAACGGACCAGTGAGTGGTGAGATCCGGCTCGCTGGGCTCCACCCAATCTCAGCGGTCACTCAACTTTTTAAAGGCTGACAGAGAGCTGAAGCCTGTCAGTTTAACTTTGGCCAGCCTAGGGCACCCGGGGCAACAATGGATACGAAAAATGAAGCAGTACGAGAGAGGGGAAAAAAAATCAAGTTCTGCTGTGTTATAGTTGTATGTTCAACAGCAGACACGAGCACTGTGCTAGTATATTTTTGCCCAGCCTGCGGTCAGCATGGTTTCTGGTCTGTCAAACAGAGGAGAACAGCAAAAAGAATTGGCTCCCCTCTTTCCTCCGCCATTCCTTCGGCTATGAGTGTTACAGCCAAAAATGTGCTGTTGATGAGGGTGGTGATAAAGGTGTTGAGACACATTTGTGGTAATGGTCTTTGACTGTGACTTCCTAATCATTAATGGCACATGAAACACTCCCTTTTGTTTTTATATCACATATGTATTTTATTTGCGTCAGAAAACAGGACGCATGCCAGATAACCAGAAATTAAGTTCCCAAGAATATTAGAAATGCAGTCCCTATTTTAAAAACAATATTTAGAAATTATAATTAAGTGTTTTTACACGCCTCAGATGCTTTCTGCATCTATTTGACAACTTTACCCTTGATTTTTATTTTATTATTGTTCATGTTAAATTCTAAGCTATCAAAGCCTTATATTTGTTGTTGCCTTCAGCCATTACTTGGTATGTTTTTAGTTTTGTTTTGTATTTAGTTTGTTGTATTTTAACTTTTGTTTAGTTTTCGTTTTGTACTTAGTTTTAAGTTTTGTTTTGTTTTTTGATTTTGTTTTGATCAGTCAGTTTGTCGTGCCTGGTTCTTCAGATCTTAGCTTGCCTGTATCTACCTTTTTTTTTTTTTACAATTTGGCAACATTTCAACAGCTTTTTTGAACACGTTTCTGCATTCCACGTCTTACACGGCTGCAATGATCACAAAGGTGCCTAACAGGAATTTTTTCCCCAGTGAGATAGTATTTCAGAGTCTCTAGCTAGGCAGCATTACCGCACGCTTACACATTAGACCAAAATAATGATGTATCAGGCTGCTACACAGGCAAAATGAGAGCTTTTTAAGCCACACATTGAACCTCTGCCCCATTTATGCGTTCGGCTCATCGTAAGGGGCTCGTGCGAAACTCTTTTAGACGATCAGATGTTCACTATGATGTTTATTTGACTTGGAACAGAGTGTTAATCCCTCAAACATAAGTGCCATTAGCATAGGGGAGGAACAGAGGATTTTGCCAGACCCACACAGTATCGATACAACTTTGTCTCTATAGTTATTTAGTGAATTTGTATTTTTATATTGGTCTAAGTGTGACTTTTTGGACTGATCTGCTTTGTAATGAAAATGTCGTCCCTCTTTTTTGTGGTTCCCCTCCAGAAGCTTAAGTGACTACAACTTATCTTATTAACGCTTCTTTATTTGATGGTGGAGTTTGTGCGTTGGTTTTCTTCTCCCTGTGGGAGAGCACGTTTTGTATAGTGCATCTGCGCAGTGTGTCTCGTCTGCATGTACATGTGAGCTACATTTCAAATGCGTGCGTGAGTGTTCGTGATCCCGTCGGTATGCATGTCTGTTTAACTATATTAAAGCAACCTGAGAGACTCGAATGAGGATGCGTGTGTGACGTCCTCTGTGTTGTCCAGTTGTGTGCCGCTGCTTGTTTCGTTCGTCTGCACGACTCCAGGTATACTAATGGTGAGCTATATGCCGATGCATGTCCCTGTACGTCAGCAGGTGTGTGCAGGTGTAAGTGTGTGTGTCACATGTGTCTGTATGTCTCGGTTTGTATGAAGCTCTGCTAAAGCTTGACCAGAGATGTTGCACAATGCACTCTTTTAACTTTTATGTGATGAATATTCTCTTATCTAGTTCATATCAGTTGCAGTATTATTTATAAGGATGGATATGTACCGTACATGTTCTTCTTTTTAGTTTCGGATCTCACTGTAACTCTTCTTCTTCCAGCTGAAACGTGTTTTATTTAACGTGGAAAGAATACATTTGTAGCTACTGTGCATTTCGTTCCTTAAGCTGTGCTTTTGACCGATCGTTGGCGTTGTGGGCCGTCATTCGACTTGAACACTGGAAATATGAAGGGATGATGGTTAAAGGCTTGGACTGTTGCTTTCTAAAACCCCATCTGTCAAAGTGACTGATTGCATGAATGGAAAAGTGGTTCTTGGTTTAGCCTAAATGTTAATTGTACGGTGAATCTCCCTCTAGTGTTGGTCACTTTAAAGAATGAAAATGCACTTTTAAATGGTTTCAAATTCTCTATTGGGTGTTTTATTTTTTTTCTTTCGGATCTTTTTGTTAAATGATTGTTTAGCATGTTGGAACTGCAAACTTTTAAGTGTTTTGTCTTAACTGCCATGAAAGACTACTGAAATAAACTTTCCAACTGAAGCTCTTCTTTGGTGATTTCTCTCATTTTTTGTTGCATTCTGTTAATTATATCCTCCTGGTGAAGCCTCAAGGTTGTCCAAGATATACACTAGTAGTGTTAGAACAGTATTGTAGCAGGCATCAGGAGAATCACTGATCGTTTGTATTGTGTGGAGACTCTCCATTGGGGTTTCAGTGAACACAGAATCATGATTTGGCAATAATCGGTTTTGTTTCCATACCATAAATTTCCAAGAGCTTATTTCCTGTCTAGACTAATGCATTTCTAGCTTTTTCTTTACACAAGCATTAAATTATACTTTAGCAAAAACTTCCCTGCATGTATAAATCTCTGTTTCTGGCCGCTAAAATGTTTATGACTTAAAAAGACAGTTAACACTTAATGCATTGGATTTCATGTCTTCTTTTAAAACGGCTTTTAGTGTTTCACCGCCTGCACAGCACTTGCTCATATGCACTTCAGAATATGTGTACTGCTAATCCTCTTTAAAGAGCAGTTAGGGTGTTAAAATGATGTCTTGTTTACAGCCACCAAAATCTGTTTATACAGTTTCATCATGAGCAAACTCTGGCTCAGCACCCAGTGTATTCAACAAACTTTTGAAAACTTTTTTTTTACCGCTTGGTTTCTGTGGAGATTGTGAAATCTTCCGTGTCCACTGTGAAATATTTCATGCAAAACAGTCTGCCGTAAACATCATTCTTATGAAACAATTTGTTGTCTTAATATTTTTGTGAAAACCATGATACATTTTTCAGGATTCTTTAAATAATAGAAAGTTTAAAAAAAACTGCATTTATTAAAAAAAAAAAAAGTAACATTATTAATGTCTTGACTGATCACTTGAGCAAATTAAAGCATCCTTACTGAATAAAAGTGTTAATTTCTTTCAGAAAATGTTTTTACCACAAACAGAACAGTAGTGTATGTATATTAAGCATCAAGTATTTTCTGTGATTGTTGCATTGTATAGTATTTTGCTTTCATTGTGGAAAGACAAATGATGTTGAAGCTGGTCATCATGTGTGGCATTAAACAGGATGCGATATCAATCTAAACAGGAAAAAGTGGAGATACGTCAAATAGATGACATCCCCTGTAGTTTAGATGTATCATTCTGACTGTTCTGTTGGTCAGTGACATTAATAGAGTTGTTATCTGTTCCATATTTTAATAACAGCCATTTATTTATGTTGGCCACACTTGATGTAAATGTATCCACGGCTGTGTCCCTAGAAAGAATTAGTCCATAGGTTAAAACAAGCTTTCCATTCTTGGGTAACAGGATAACTGGAATGTCACATATTCTCAGTCAGCCTGTTCTAAAATGGAACCTGATGTCATACAGTTTCTTCAATGTTCTTTCATTCTTATTATATCTGATGCATTACTGTCTTTCAAGAGTGATGAGACGGTTTCATTTAGCTCAAAAACACTGTTGGTTAGAGACTTATAATAATAATTATAGTAATACTTATTTGACGGCCGTCTCGTCACATGATGTGCTTCCAGCTGCTCTGTACATTTAGATACACCTGATCATTTACAAAACGTCTCATATCAAATACAACAAACTGTGTTGCCAATGTAATCTGAAACTAAGCCAATAATGGCTTTCAGATTGCTACAAATTATACAAAATTGAAGAATGAATGCTCTCCAAACGTTTTTTTCCCAAAGGTAGCTGTACATTCGTATGATGTTAACCTGTTCCTTATGTGACATAGTCTATGAGCAAGAATAATGCCTGTTTTAAACATTAACAATTTTTGTCTCAATCTGTCAACTAAACCTTCAATCTCTGACCCATTGGAAAAATAAGATCATTTCTATAAAACCCTCATTCATACATGGCACCATTTGAGTGCAGGACCCCTAAAATGGGATTGAGATTGTCATGTAATATTCTGTCCATCTATACATCAAATTATCTCAAATACAGAGGCTAAATGTTCAGTGGAGTGTCACTGACCAGCTGGAATTTTAAAAAAAAAATTGACGTCTTTCATCAAATAAGCAGACTGAAAGTGCATATGAGATACGATCAGTTGTAGATTTAGGCTTGCATGTTGTATACATCACTTGAGTGTCTGTCAGATTGATAGTTCACAATCTCACCAGCTTTAGCGGCCCACGTGGCTCTTAAATTCCAGCAGCCGTCTCACAAGTGCCAATCGAGCTTGCTGAAAGACACACTAGTGCGGGAGCCCCTGTAATACGAGTCTACAACAACGACACATTCTTTGGTGACCGTTTCTTTTTGAGCAGGGAACCCCAGGTCAGCTCTGGCTGAAGTCGGCAAAGCCCTTGTTTGTGGAGAACGGTTCCTGCGGCAGGGGAAAGAAGTACTGTTGTGGCAGGAGGAAGCCGGAGCTTTGCCGGGTCTGGTGGTGCAGCTGTATCTGGAGAGAGTTACTGCCCTGCTGGGAGGTGTAGGGCGGTGGAGGCAATAGTGGCTGCGCCGGAGCCACGGACACAGGAGAGGAGGCCGTGGAAGATGAAACCATCAGGAGCTGCTGCTGCTGCGAACACTGTCCCAGCCCGTCACCCCGGCCCAGGGAGAAGCGCCGGACGGAGCTGCCTCCTCCCGCCGAGCTGGAGCTGGTGGTGGCCGAGCTGGACTGGCGTGACGGCGTGCGCAGGCTGGGAGGGGCTGTGGTGAGGATCATGGGAATGGTTTCGCCCTGACTGCGCAGTGAGAAGCGGATGGGCTGCTGTGTGGGCTGCTTGGGTCGCAGGCAAGTGCAGCAGTACACGGCCACCAGAGAACCCACCACTACAAACGCCACGAAGATGGAGCCCACCATCAGGAAGGGCACGTAGATGGGCTCTGTGAAAGAGAGAAACAGCACGGGAGGTTAGAGAAACTAATCTTCCTCAGTTTACTTTTCTTTTCTTTTTTTATTATAAATAAAAGGACCAAAAGCTGTGCCATAGAAGAACAAATGTTGGTCCTCCAAAGAATCTTTAAGTGAACAGTTCTTAAAATAATCTTCTTCTTTTTTTTTTTATGTGAAGAGCATTGTAATAATCTAAAGAACCTTTATTCACTGAAGAACCTTTTGTGTAATGGCAAGGTTTCCATGGATGTTTAACATCAACTATCTTCCATGGTTCTTCCTGGAAACATAGACGCCAATAAAGAACATTTATTTTTAAGAGTGTACAAGTAGGTTTAAAATATTTCATGACAATAATTGTTCTTAATATTTAGATCATCTTATTACAGTCTTGTAAATTATTATTTTAGTTTTTTTATTTACTGATAATGTGTGAGAGTTGTTATTTCAGTCATTGTTAATTAAAGGCTTATTTAATAGGGAATAGTTATTTCAAAAGCACAAAGAACATCACTATAATTACTATACATTTGAACTTTTGAACTGCTTACTTTACATTGTAATGAATTCAAAATAATATCTTTTCAATATTTAAATTGACAAGAGCTTTGTTTTACATGTTCAGAACACACATTGCCACTGTTTGCTTGAGGCTATGGTTGAAAAACACACTCAAATGTGTTTGGAATCCTGTGTAAACTGAATGCTTAATTATATTAAGACAAAGAAACTGTTTTGATGATTAGTAACCAACATAAACAAATGATTTCACATTAAACAAAACTACTTAACTCCTATATACTTATATATAGCTGAGATCTAGGTGGAATGAGGAAAAATGAGAATTAGGTCAAACAGATTATCAAACCCATTAATGAATCCTGTATAAAAATATTCTGATTTAAGAATATTTAGTCTGTGCTTGAAGGTAATTAGACTTACAGTGGTGACCTACTGTACATTTCCTTTTTGGCATCATCAGGATTTCTTCATAAAACATCACCTGTTATTAAACTATATGATTGTGAACATACAGGCTACTCTTTTAAGATTACATGACACTGTTGAGATTTACTTTATTATGATTAAATGAAATGAGACTGACTACACTTAACTTCTGATGATAGAAACAAGAAAATCTGACAACTTGTAGAAATGACAAATTGCTGTAACAAGTTCTACTGATGAGAACAGTGACTGTGCAGGTGTGTCGGGTTAACCTCTGCTCTGCTCTGTCAGACATTACAACAGGTGCTGGCGAACTGAAATCCCTTTATTGCTGTTTGTATTTTATCGGAGTAAAACTTTGTGTAATACATTTCATGACTAAGACCTGAAATATCACATAATCATGTTATGACATTCTGTAATATGATCATTTTGCTGGCAACAAGTAAACTATCACAAGTTATTCAGCCAGATGTCATTATGGTTTAATTTGTTATCCCTGTTCTAAACTAGTCATGTAGTTTATTCAGCCTATTCAGTGTTATATCTAGGCCTACTCGCTTTTACAAACGCTTTAAAATAATTCACAGTAAGAGGATAAAACTACTTTTTTCAGGTAACATTTTTTTCTAGAACATGAACTTTATAGTAGGCTATATTGGTTCAGTCAATTCTCTGAATCATACACATGTAATGAATCTTTTTTTTTTAATAAAAAGTTTGTTACTTTTACATCTTTTTATATATCTGAATGTTTTTACATAACGCAAATGCTTCTTTCGTCTAAGATATTTTTATTAATGAGTTCATCTGTGTCTTACGGGCAGCATATTGCGTGTTGTTGTCCACCTCTCTGTCGTTTGTGCAGGACCCCTGGTCGAGACGCGCGTCGGGGGCCGCGCAGCAGTAGCGCAGCGAGCAGCTCCCGCAGCACACCGTCGCGTCCGCCGTGTCAAAGTCCTCCGGACACTGAAAGCCCTCGTGGTAATTTCCACTGCCGTCTAGCCAGCCGTGACAGTACTCTCCTCGGGCATCAGATATCCGCAGATTCCATGTCAAATACCCCAAGACCAGGCAATTCAGCAGGCGCACCATACCGGCGAGATGCGCTTTAATTCAGTTCCTCTCGAACACAGCGTTTTTGGGTTAAGCGAGCGGTAAACGAACTTGAATTGATTTATGAAAATACTCCATCAGCTCATGAGATTTGAATGTCACTGGAGTTAAATCCTGGGATTGTTGTTCAAATCCAAAATTAAGAGACATCCAGCGCCGGTCTTGGATTGTTTTAAAATATCACTTCCAGAAATTCCATGATTTTATGCGCATTTCATCCACTCCCACTGTTTACTGTCATTTTAGTCTCGTTGTAAACTACTCATCGAATGCTTTTGATATCCATGTGGATGTAAAATAATAAACTGTCGCCTATACGTTTTTATCAAAGACCTGCAGTTCTCCCCCAAGAAGTCGTGACCGCACAGAGACGCGCGCGTCTGCACTGAAGCCACTTCTCAAACGTGTGCTCAGCTCAGCTCAGCTCCAGAGAGTTTGTTTTAGACTCGCACCCGCTCCGTTTCAATGACGCGCACGCAGTTGGCTGGCCTGACGTGCGCATTCATGTAGCTGGTGTCTGCGTCCTGTTGCAGCAGAAGTTCATCTGGACCTGCTTGTATTCTGTGTCCAACGTCTTTAATAGAAAGATCTGTTTCTTTCTTTTTATTTATTGCTATTTTTAGCAGTTTCCTTTTGGTTTACTTAAAACCAAACTTTTTTGACAGCATGGAGTCTTTAAAATGTAAGTGGTTCATTTCATTTCATTTGGTCGGTTAATTCATTTGTATTTATATTCGCAGAATTAGGCTATCCTTGGCGTATTCTTTCAGTCGTTTGGAAAGAAGTGAGGAGGCTTTGCCTTAAAATTTGTGTCATGTTGTCGCCCTCTTCTGGCTATCATTGCTTTATGTAAAGCTGGTATAACCCTGGCGTGAAGGCTGCTTACTGTTACAGGCTCATTTGTGCAGAGGCGGACAAAGTACTCAACTCCATTACTTGAGTGAAAGTACAGATACTGCAGGTCAAATATTACTCCAGTACAAGTAAAAGTTGTAAAGACAGATTTTTACTTAAGTAAAAGTACAGAAGTACTTGCTTTTAAAAGTACTTAAGTACCAAAAGTAAATTTCCTTTTTGGTGTCAATGCACTGTTTTATTGTTGTACGTAATACTTGCAATACTTCTGAAGCAACTTAGAATACATTACACCTACTAGCTTGTAGTATCTTTGGAATAAAGAGCTTTTAGAATGTTAAAAACCTATGGGGGAAAAAATTAACACCCCTACCCACCCCCACAAAAGCAGGATGGTAGTGATCTCACACAGCTCTGACAGTGTGTGCCCACATCTATGTGTTGCCATTCATCCACATTTGAACAGAGTGGACAGTGAAATACTGTAAATACAGAGTGATAAGGAAGAAACAAAATCAAACCTGCTTTAAAACCCAGCGACACAACTGTAGCTGTACAACTTTACAACAGCAACACTGCTTTAACAAAAAAGCAAAACAGCAAGACTTATTTGACATCAAAACAAACATTTTAAAAATGCTGTCTAATCCCTCTCACTGTACTTTGATTTCATACACAAAAAGGTCTGTGCAGTGCTGCTTCAAGTCCAACACCTTTTGTGTTTTATTAGGAGATGCACAACAGTTCTTCTGTGGCTTTATAGGTAATATTTTCACTTACACAATTTAGCAAAATCAGACAATATTGTGTCTAATATATACCACAATATTAACTTCTTATTATTGAATTGTTGTAAATAAATATCACATTTGCAACTCAGTGTTAAAAAAATGCTGAGAAATCACTTCATGTTGCCCTACAAGAGTGATTACTGATAAACTGTCTGAAAAAAAAGAGAGTCACGTTTTAGAGAAGAAAAAAATCACCCACTGACTTTCAAAGCTGCTACATAGTAACGACTTTCTACTTCGAGGATCTTGATAGAAATGTAGTGGAGTGAAAAGTACAATATTTGTCTTTCAAATGTAGTGAAGTTAAAGTCATAAGTTCCCAGAAAAAATAATACTCAAGTAAAGTACAGATACTCAAAAAGTGTACTTAAGTACAATACTCAAGTAAATGTACTTAGTTACTGTCCGGTTCTGCATTTGTATTACTAATGAATACATCTGAAAAGAGTCAGCATTTTTGAAAATAAATAGCCAGTGTTTTTCCACAGCAAATGCTTTTTTTTCTCCTCTGTGGGCTCAAATGGTCATTATCATTTTTAAAAATAGTTTTGCAGGTGTGAAAGGTCTATGTATGTGACACCATCACATAGTTAGGTTTAAAGACCGTCTTTTGAAAGTATATTTATTATTTCCCCTTTTCAACACTGCTGTGATTCACCGGATGTTATGCTAATATTCAGCACCAAAGCTATATATATAAAAAAGTGAAAGTATTTAATATAGTGACTTATGTTTAAAACAAAAAGAGCAATTTTTGTATATATGAGCAATATCACAGAAGTAGGGGTGCGAAAATAGCTACAAAATACCCATTTTGGCAAGTATCCTCAAAAATAGTCGGTTATATATCTCAAGTGAACATGTACAGTTGAGAAAGAAATTAAATGTACTATATATTTATATTGGACTTGTGCATTATCTTAAAGTGACCTCAGCCTAATTTACCGCCTGCTGTATGTCTTTATTGTTAACAAACAAACAAAAAGACAAATGAAACCTGGCCGAGGTAAGGTTGTTCTCGGCAGGTTCGTGAGCACCGAACGCCCGCTGACGCCCTAGAGCTCACATCTCTGAAAACCTTAAAGCAAATTATATGAAATAGGTGCTGTCTTTATAAATAAACCACATATTTGAAGCTTAAACAACTACGTCCTCACCTTAAAACTACATTGCCATTGACACTTGCTGTAAGAAGCTGACTAAGAAGCTCCCAGCTGAGTAGCCTCTAGGCTAAACGGTGAAACTGTTCACGTACTGATACTGGTACAATTTCGCACGACTGGAAAGACTCTCCGTCAATCAGATCTGAGGACCAGAAGTAACTGTTTGTTTTTCTGTCAATATGGGGTGCTGTGTGTACATTAATGAGGAAAAAAATTAACTTAAATGATTTTAGCAAATGGCTGCAATATAACAAAGAGTGAAAAATTTAAGGGGGTCTGAATACTTTCCGTACCCACTGTACATGTCGTTCCAAAACTGTTTGACTTTGTTTCTTTTGTGACGTCACCGTTATGTCCCTTAGCTGCGCGCCCATAGTGGTTATAAATGGGTAAAATCCATGGAATAAAAGAAAAATTGTGCCTTTTGATGTCAAGATCGGAATGCAAATAATTTTATAGAATACTGTTGTCAAAGATGCCTTTTGAAGCTAAACGCAGACGTTTAAATGGACATACTATGGATGAAAACTGTTATGATTACTCTACTTTTAAAGCATAAATTCGATTTAAACAATAGGTCTACGTAATGTTCACATATGCTGTTCATAGGGGACGTATTGTATTAGCCCTACAGTTACAGCATGAAATATTATTTAAACCTTACTATTAGAAATATTATTTAAACCTTACTATTAACATTTTTACATAACATTTATTTACTTTATCTCACAATTCTGACTTTTTTTCTCACAAATGCAAGTTTATATCTCCTAATTCGGACGTTGTAACTCGATTTAACTCAAAAATAGTGAGTTTGTCCAATCTGAGGGGAAAAGAGAGAACGACGAGTTGTTTTTCCTTATTAGAATTGTGAGATATAATCTCGGAATTGCGAGAATAAAGTCAGAATTTTGAAATATAAAATCAAATTTACCTTTTTTTATTATTTTATTCAATGGCTCCATAGACTGCCGCTTGAAAACCGTAATTTTCTGCCTCCAGATAGGCTCCGCCCACAAAAAATGTCATCCCTGTTTCGGATCTGTAAGACTATCCCACTCTCTAACGTCAATTTCGTTGAATAACAGTGCTTATCGCTGGGTGACAAGCTCTTGTAATATGCGGAGAACATTTTGAAAATGACATCTAATCAATATAATTTATAATCTTTTTAAACCTAACTATTTTGTACCGTATCCGTGAAATTCTCTAGCCGTAAAGACTATCTCTCCCGGGTTCTCTGCAACCATGATGCGCGCGCATCCTGAATGTTTACAAACCGATAATTGGTCTATAGGCTATTCTGAGAAATGTCTCTTTGTTTGTTTTTGTCTATAGTTTTTTTGCTTACCTATATTCTTTGAAATATACAGGTTTGGGACGACGGTGAGTAAATGATTTTTAGAATTTTAATTTTGGGTGAAATATACCTTTAAGTATCTAGCCTATATTTGCATGTCTCCTAAAAACACCTAATAACAACAAACAAACAAATAAATAACCCCCATCACTGACAACATGGCTATGCGAGAAAACATGGAGGCATCGCACACACCTCTTTATATCATCTTGCACCTCTCTCATCTTGCACCTCTCTCATCTTGCACCTCTCTCATCTGACACTCCCACTGATGGGAGCACGAGCCACATATACACACCGAGCGGCGGAGGCGCGTGCGGACGCCGCCGGTATTCCCCTGTTGGTAGAATAAAAGCCAGCGAGTGCTGTTACCGCCAGGGGATTGGAGCAATGACTTGTCAGTAAAGTCACCCACCCTCTGAGTATCTCAGACAGAGTTAGAAGTGTTTGAGACACAGAGCAAGCCGGCGAGACACTGGTATAACTGATTTAACCAGACCGGGACAGAACGACACTCACGTGCGAGGGAGATGGAGGAGGAGATGCTACCGGCAGACGAAGGTCTCTCTGCGCCCAAAATCTGCAGGCAGCAGCAGCAGCGGAGTCCGTACAGCTCTCTCAAGACCTTCCCGAGCAAACGCGCGGCGGGCAAAGCGAGATACGACAGACCCACAATGGTGGACATCCCGCAGCTCGGAGACCATCCTCAAGCTCTCAGTCATCAGCAGCAGCAGTATTCACAGCGCGTACCGCTTCCGCAAGCGTCCCTCTCCATCAGCAGCAGTCAGCAGCACCGTTTCCCCTGCGAAATCAGGCCCAGCAGCAGAGTCGCGACACCCAGCGCGGCATCAGCGGGGAGCGCCGCAGCGGCATCTTTTGGCAGCCAGAGGAGGGTCGCCCATCAGGAGACACCCGGCAGATACCCGGCGGGTCGCCACCAGTCTCCAGACTGCACCTATGGAATAAGCTCAGGTAAGTGAACGAGTTTGCCTCAGAAACTTTTATCCATCACGAAGCTGAGGACTTGAAGTGTCTAACTTTGGGGTGGGTTTTCTTACGAACATTGCAATTATTTTTAGACTCGAATACAACCGTAATTTGGGACCCACGCCCAAATGATGCGACTCATTCAAGTATTGTCGACATGTTTAATTTCACATCAGTTTTTACCTGAAAATAATGACGCCGAGAAAAAATAAACATCAGTGGCTTGGTAAATTAAAAACACCCCTGCAATAAAATGTTTTGTATCTGTTATATTAGGATGACATTGTAAGTCTGTTGGTATATTTACCAATATCTTCTTTTACATCTTTATATTAGGCTACTAACACAGTGGCCGACATACATGCTTCGGTCATTTCTAAAATGCTCTCAAATCCCTCATATTGCTTAAAAGAGAAATATATAACGAGTATCAGTATCAAGGTAGTGTTGAGTTTTACAATGAAATGTAAACACTGGTCCATGATCATAGAGAGTGTCTGACATAAAAAATGAAAGTCTCATCAAGTACTGTCAGATTTCTTTACACTCTGCGTTAAGATGCTCCCAGCATGAATTTGTGGAAAGCATCATGTTTTTCTCACCAGCTCTCTCTCTCTCTCTCTGATTTACGTAAACTTGTCAACTTCAGTAATTGTTTTTCATGTGCTTGTTGCAAGAGTTCGTTTTCATTCAGCAGAGCCTCAGGCCTTCACAAATTGAGCAGTTGTGTCATTATCATACAACAGGGTGCCTCAGTGTCTGTGCAAACATTCAGCTGATCTATTTTTCTCCACAAGTTATTGGATTGGATATCTTGCCACCTTTTTGTTTTTTTGATGTAGTGTTTAACATGCAGAGTCCATTTCGAAATTCACCTGGGCATCATTAAAAGGGCTTCAGGCTGTTCACTAAATATTAATTGCACTTGTTGGAGACACAGTAGATGTTTCCAATGAAGATCAGAGTTCACAGCGCCTGCTTGTAAACAGTGCATTCTAATTTCATACCGAGCCCTTTTGGTTCATCGTTATGGAATATCCACTGCAAAAGAATGCATGGGGGATTTTTAGGCCAATCAGACAATGCTAATGGTTTCATCTTTCTAGCCCTGGGGGAAGGAGCCGTAGACACCCAAGGACACAGCTCTGAGATCAGTGCAATAATCCAAATTGCATTTAAAAGCTCCTCGAAAAGGATTGTGATTAAAACAAATGTGGCTCATAAATTTGGCTCTGCGGCACATGTTGTGTTTAATGAAATTTCATGAGGCTCACTCTGCGTGGCATAACAGAGGGAGAAAAAGAGGGAGGGAAAGAAGGAGAGAGGGGAAGAGAGGGAATGACAGCAGCAAAGGAGGAGAGGGAGAGGGTTAGATAGAGGAGAATGATATAAAATCCATCTTGCTGGGGGTAAACAGAGATGCTGCGCATGTTAATAAATGGCCACATCTGCTTGATCCTGATAGACACATCCAGGCGACGGTCATCTTGCACCTCTCTCATCTTGCACCTCTCTCATCTTGCACCTCTCTCATCTTGCACCTCTCTCATCTTGCACCTCTCTCATCTTGCACCTCTCTCATCTTGCACCTCTCTCATCTTGCACCTCTCTCATCTTGCACCTCTCTCATCTTGCACCTCTCTCATCTTGCACCTCTCTCATCTTGCACCTCTCTCATCTTGCACCTCTCTCATCTGACACTCCCACTGATGGGAGCACGAGCCACATATACACACCGAGCGGCGGAGGCGCGTGCGGACGCCGCCGGTATTCCCCTGTTGGTAGAATAAAAGCCAGCGAGTGCTGTTACCGCCAGGGGATT
Source organism: Sinocyclocheilus grahami (assembly GCF_001515645.1). Taxonomy (NCBI): domain Eukaryota; kingdom Metazoa; phylum Chordata; class Actinopteri; order Cypriniformes; family Cyprinidae; genus Sinocyclocheilus; species Sinocyclocheilus grahami. Next base: position 1,044,683 of record NW_015505588.1, on the reverse strand, counting down.
GGAGCAATGACTTGTCAGTAAAGTCACCCACCCTCTGAGTATCTCAGACAGAGTTAGAAGTGTTTGAGACACAGAGCAAGCCGGCGAGACACTGGTATAACTGATTTAACCAGACCGGGACAGAACGACACTCACGTGCGAGGGAGATGGAGGAGGAGATGCTACCGGCAGACGAAGGTCTCTCTGCGCCCAAAATCTGCAGGCAGCAGCAGCAGCGGAGTCCGTACAGCTCTCTCAAGACCTTCCCGAGCAAACGCGCGGCGGGCAAAGCGAGATACGACAGACCCACAATGGTGGACATCCCGCAGCTCGGAGACCATCCTCAAGCTCTCAGTCATCAGCAGCAGCAGTATTCACAGCGCGTACCGCTTCCGCAAGCGTCCCTCTCCATCAGCAGCAGTCAGCAGCACCGTTTCCCCTGCGAAATCAGGCCCAGCAGCAGAGTCGCGACACCCAGCGCGGCATCAGCGGGGAGCGCCGCAGCGGCATCTTTTGGCAGCCAGAGGAGGGTCGCCCATCAGGAGACACCCGGCAGATACCCGGCGGGTCGCCACCAGTCTCCAGACTGCACCTATGGAATAAGCTCAGGTAAGTGAACGAGTTTGCCTCAGAAACTTTTATCCATCACGAAGCTGAGGACTTGAAGTGTCTAACTTTGGGGTGGGTTTTCTTACGAACATTGCAATTATTTTTAGACTCGAATACAACCGTAATTTGGGACCCACGCCCAAATGATGCGACTCATTCAAGTATTGTCGACATGTTTAATTTCACATCAGTTTTTACCTGAAAATAATGACGCCGAGAAAAAATAAACATCAGTGGCTTGGTAAATTAAAAACACCCCTGCAATAAAATGTTTTGTATCTGTTATATTAGGATGACATTGTAAGTCTGTTGGTATATTTACCAATATCTTCTTTTACATCTTTATATTAGGCTACTAACACAGTGGCCGACATACATGCTTCGGTCATTTCTAAAATGCTCTCAAATCCCTCATATTGCTTAAAAGAGAAATATATAACGAGTATCAGTATCAAGGTAGTGTTGAGTTTTACAATGAAATGTAAACACTGGTCCATGATCATAGAGAGTGTCTGACATAAAAAATGAAAGTCTCATCAAGTACTGTCAGATTTCTTTACACTCTGCGTTAAGATGCTCCCAGCATGAATTTGTGGAAAGCATCATGTTTTTCTCACCAGCTCTCTCTCTCTCTCTCTGATTTACGTAAACTTGTCAACTTCAGTAATTGTTTTTCATGTGCTTGTTGCAAGAGTTCGTTTTCATTCAGCAGAGCCTCAGGCCTTCACAAATTGAGCAGTTGTGTCATTATCATACAACAGGGTGCCTCAGTGTCTGTGCAAACATTCAGCTGATCTATTTTTCTCCACAAGTTATTGGATTGGATATCTTGCCACCTTTTTGTTTTTTTGATGTAGTGTTTAACATGCAGAGTCCATTTCGAAATTCACCTGGGCATCATTAAAAGGGCTTCAGGCTGTTCATCTTGCACCTCTCTCATCTTGCACCTCTCTCATCTTGCACCTCTCTCATCTTGCACCTCTCTCATCTTGCACCTCTCTCATCTTGCACCTCTCTCATCTTGCACCTCTCTCATCTTGCACCTCTCTCATCTTGCACCTCTCTCATCTTGCACCTCTCTCATCTTGCACCTCTCTCATCTTGCACCTCTCTCATCTTGCACCTCTCTCATCTGACACTCCCACTGATGGGAGCACGAGCCACATATACACACCGAGCGGCGGAGGCGCGTGCGGACGCCGCCGGTATTCCCCTGTTGGTAGAATAAAAGCCAGCGAGTGCTGTTACCGCCAGGGGATTGGAGCAATGACTTGTCAGTAAAGTCACCCACCCTCTGAGTATCTCAGACAGAGTTAGAAGTGTTTGAGACACAGAGCAAGCCGGCGAGACACTGGTATAACTGATTTAACCAGACCGGGACAGAACGACACTCACGTGCGAGGGAGATGGAGGAGGAGATGCTACCGGCAGACGAAGGTCTCTCTGCGCCCAAAATCTGCAGGCAGCAGCAGCAGCGGAGTCCGTACAGCTCTCTCAAGACCTTCCCGAGCAAACGCGCGGCGGGCAAAGCGAGATACGACAGACCCACAATGGTGGACATCCCGCAGCTCGGAGACCATCCTCAAGCTCTCAGTCATCAGCAGCAGCAGTATTCACAGCGCGTACCGCTTCCGCAAGCGTCCCTCTCCATCAGCAGCAGTCAGCAGCACCGTTTCCCCTGCGAAATCAGGCCCAGCAGCAGAGTCGCGACACCCAGCGCGGCATCAGCGGGGAGCGCCGCAGCGGCATCTTTTGGCAGCCAGAGGAGGGTCGCCCATCAGGAGACACCCGGCAGATACCCGGCGGGTCGCCACCAGTCTCCAGACTGCACCTATGGAATAAGCTCAGGTAAGTGAACGAGTTTGCCTCAGAAACTTTTATCCATCACGAAGCTGAGGACTTGAAGTGTCTAACTTTGGGGTGGGTTTTCTTACGAACATTGCAATTATTTTTAGACTCGAATACAACCGTAATTTGGGACCCACGCCCAAATGATGCGACTCATTCAAGTATTGTCGACATGTTTAATTTCACATCAGTTTTTACCTGAAAATAATGACGCCGAGAAAAAATAAACATCAGTGGCTTGGTAAATTAAAAACACCCCTGCAATAAAATGTTTTGTATCTGTTATATTAGGATGACATTGTAAGTCTGTTGGTATATTTACCAATATCTTCTTTTACATCTTTATATTAGGCTACTAACACAGTGGCCGACATACATGCTTCGGTCATTTCTAAAATGCTCTCAAATCCCTCATATTGCTTAAAAGAGAAATATATAACGAGTATCAGTATCAAGGTAGTGTTGAGTTTTACAATGAAATGTAAACACTGGTCCATGATCATAGAGAGTGTCTGACATAAAAATGAAAGTCTCATCAAGTACTGTCAGATTTCTTTACACTCTGCGTTAAGATGCTCCCAGCATGAATTTGTGGAAAGCATCATGTTTTTCTCACCAGCTCTCTCTCTCTCTCTGATTTACGTAAACTTGTCAACTTCAGTAATTGTTTTTCATGTGCTTGTTGCAAGAGTTCGTTTTCATTCAGCAGAGCCTCAGGCCTTCACAAATTGAGCAGTTGTGTCATTATCATACAACAGGGTGCCTCAGTGTCTGTGCAAACATTCAGCTGATCTATTTTTCTCCACAAGTTATTGGATTGGATATCTTGCCACCTTTTTGTTTTTTTGATGTAGTGTTTAACATGCAGAGTCCATTTCGAAATTCACCTGGGCATCATTAAAAGGGCTTCAGGCTGTTCACTAAATATTAATTGCACTTGTTGGAGACACAGTAGATGTTTCCAATGAAGATCAGAGTTCACAGCGCCTGCTTGTAAACAGTGCATTCTAATTTCATACCGAGCCCTTTTGGTTCATCGTTATGGAATATCCACTGCAAAAGAATGCATGGGGGATTTTTAGGCCAATCAGACAATGCTAATGGTTTCATCTTTCTAGCCCTGGGGGAAGGAGCCGTAGACACCCAAGGACACAGCTCTGAGATCAGTGCAATAATCCAAATTGCATTTAAAAGCTCCTCCAAAGGGATTGTGATTAAAACAAATGTGGCTCATAAATTTGGCTCTGCGGCACATGTTGTGTTTAATGAAATTTCATGAGGCTCACTCTGCGTGGCATAACAGAGGGAGAAAAAGAGGGAGGGAAAGAAGGAGAGAGGGGAAGAGAGGGAATGACAGCAGCAAAGGAGGAGAGGGAGAGGGTTAGATAGAGGAGAATGATATAAAATCCATCTTGCTGGGGGTAAACAGAGATGCTGCGCATGTTAATAAATGGCCACATCTGCTTGATCCTGATAGACACATCCAGGCGACGGCGGAGGCTCGCGCCCGTCACTCAGGCGGCTGCCACAGCGACTGCCTGAGCTGATAATTGTCTGCCCTGTGTCTTTGTGTGAGGGTGGCAAATTCATAATCATCCTCTTATAAGATTCTGCATCTGGGCGCGGCCAGAAGGCTGTGGGGAGACAGAGTAATTGTATGCGGTTGGTTGGTCAGCATTTTCCTTTTATTAATCTCTCTGCTTCTTCTCATCATATTTATAGAGGATTTGGAAGATATGAATAGTGTTTATTAGAACAGTGACACCATGTAAATGAGTTGTGTGCGCAGACAGACTCACAGCGTCCTTATCTCCTAAATCTGTTGGCATGCAGGACCAAGTTGCAGATTTAAAGATAGAAATGATGGAAAGTGCAAACAGAGGACATGAAGGATGTAACGAAAAAGCAAAAATGGAGCTCATAAATATCAAAATATTATTGTGAAATTAGGCTAAACTAAAATAGTCAAACCAAAAATGATTCAGACACCAGATATAATTTTTTTTTTTTACTAGTGGATGCAGGACACTATAGTTTATTTATGTAAAGTGAGGATAGCAAAATAAAATAGACTGTGACATATTATACCCAAAAATTCTTCATACAGTGGACTACCTGTAAAACTGATAAAAAAAAATTTGGGACCAAAAATTCTTCAGACACTTTGACCAGACCATGTTTTGCTTAAGTGTTTTTTTTTAATTTTTTTTTTTTACTAGTGGATGCAGGACACTATAGTTTATTTATGTAAAGTGAGGATAGCAAAATAAAATAGACTGTGACATATTATACCCAAAAATTCTTCATACAGTGGACTACCTGTAAAACTGATAAAAAAAAATTTGGGACCAAAAATTCTTCAGACACTTTGACCAGACCATGTTTTGCTTAAGTGTTTTTTTTTAAAATTGCTAATGCGACCTTTTCACACCACAGACTGAACAAAATTTAGCATTGCTTGGTAATTGGTTGAGCTAAATTGGTATTGTCTAATTATGTACTTAAATTTAGCAGCTGACAGCTATTCAGCCAAATTCATTACATACCTTTATATCAAAGTTATCTGACATTATCAAGATGAATTTGTTCGGACTCTGTTTAACTCTGAGTTCTTGTCATATTTTATTGCCATTTTCTAAACTATAACGAATAAACTGTGATAATGTGAGAAATGTTGAAGGTGTCTGAATAAATCTTGGTTTGACTGTAATAAATTAAATGTTGATTAGTAAATTAATCGATTTTTAAAATAGTATAGTAAATAGTAAAAAATAGCCAAAAAAAATACACATAGAAATTAAAGAAGATTATATTAATGTTATTTTCTTTCTTCTCTAGAGCACCAAAGGAGACATTTAGCACAATATCCAAGTACAATATAGTACTGAAAAAGCATTGTAAATATTAAAAATTAAGATTTTGCCTTGAAAATTGCTTGATACATGTATAGAAAAGTTCTACTGTAAATAACCTTTTTTTGACAACAGATGTCATGCAGGTTTTAAAATACATGATAGTGAGTAAAATGAGTTTAATTTCATTGAACTGATTTTTTGGAGAAGAAATCTGATGCTGCAATACTTGTGTACTTATGTGTGATTTTGCTCTCCCCTCAGAAAACCGTCTTATATTGGATGCTTTTGCCCAGCAGTGCAGTCGAGTGCTCAGCCTCCTCAACAGCAACGGGCGGCTCCTTGAGCCCCAGCCTTCCCTCGTCCCTCCATCCTCTTCCATCTCCGCTCTCATAAAACAGGAGGACAGCAGCTTGTCTCCAGGAGAGAGGCTCAGTTCTAAGACCCGGTCAGAGGACTCATCCCTGGAGAACACAGGTGAGGAAACCCAACGGGGAAACCACATGAACCAGCAGCAGACTTCCGCTTTCCTCCGGATTTTCACAGAGTCGCTTCAGAACTACCTGCTCTCCGGACCCCAGTCATCAGACAGTGAACGGTGTCGCCCGGTAGAGGCTGAGCCGGCAGCATCAGGGTCCCCGAGGCAGAACTTAGGCGGCTGGGCTTCTCCAGCACCTTCTGAGTCGTACGGACACCCGTCGTCCACACTGCCTGAGGAAGATGAGGAGGAAGGCTGCTGTCCACGCTGTATGGAGCTGGAACAGGAAGTTCTTAGTCTACAGCAGGAAAACGAGGAACTGAGACACAAACTGGACAATATACCAGGTATTAAACTTTGATGATTTGCTTTTATTTCTGTCTTGATATTAGACACATAATCCACTGTAATCATTATATCCACAAAATCATTATTACTATCCTAAGCTTTTAAAGGTGCACAGTGTACTTAAAAGGGGTTTAGGCTGTTCACTAAATGTTTATCAAATTTTCTGGATACACAGTAGATTCTCATTACACAAATTTGTAAAGAGAATAGTTTAAAAATCTGTTGTCAACCAAAGAGACGTTCCAAAGTCTTCCAGCTGTTTGCCACCAAAATAAAGGTCTGTAGAATAATGTTTGAAAGCAGAGAAATTCAGACAAATATTAGTACTGTAATTTTACTGTTGTTCTGTAAAATAAAATTGTTATTATTAAATACTACATTCTAATTATTCAGTATAATAATATTGTTGCAATAGTAATATTTGTTTATTTTAATTTGTTCATTTTTATTTTGAATATCATTATTGTATCGCCATATAGAACAGGGGAAAACTGTCTGACGTTTGCAGTGGAAATTATTGAAATGATTAAACCATTTCAGTTTTGGATACCTTTGTGGAAAGCTATGATTTATTTATTCCACAACTGAAAGTTTCCAAAAAGAGTTTGAGACATTTGGCTGTATTTGCCACCGAATGGGGAAACAATTTTAAACAGTAAAGATTACTATTTGAAGGGGAAAAAACTCAACTCTGTGCACTCTTAACAGTACATTGTATTTTACAACATTTCAGCTTGTTTGGTTTAAATAAAACTAAAAGTTCATCAGCCAACAAGTTTTGCTGGTTTTGCCTTAACAGCTCCTTGCCAGAATGTTCTGGACTTTTTTAAGACTGTTCTTCAGCACTACAACCAATTTGTGCAGCCCCAGCCTGAAGAGCAGCTTACCGAGGTGAGCCTGACAAAAGACCTTTCAGTGCTGTTTAAATAGTCATGAAAACCACAGAGACACAGGTTTACACAAGAAACGATTACCAGTGGGAAAAGAACTGAAACTGTCAGTCAAATGAAAGTCTAATCTGAGGTTATGAAAATATCACTTTAAAGAACTGTTACATAAACTAAAAGCCACAGAGTCTTTTAGCATCCCAGTAAAGTTTCAGTTCTTTATATTGAATTTGCCTGTTTTCTGGTTCAGTATTTAGTGCAGCGTCTGTTTAAATGTTGATGCATTAAAGCACATTAAAGATTAAAGACAGCATTAAAGATTTCTTCCCCTCTACAATCTATAATCTCTGTCTTTTCGAAATAGGGCAGTAAACAGCTTCTGGGGAACTATCCTCTCTTCATCACCAATAAGCAGTGGGACGAGGCAGTCAACTCCTCAAAAAAAGATGGCCGGCGGCTCCTGCGTTACCTTATCCGGTTCGTGTTCACCACAGATGAGCTGAAATACTCATGCGGTCTGGGGAAGAGGAAACGTTCGGTACACACAGGGGAGCCGGTGCCGGAGAGAAGACCTCTCAACCCCGTCAAGGTTACTTGTCTCAGAGGTAGTGAGCTAAAACGTTCTTACACTTTTTTTATTTTTTTATTTTACCATCTAATTTGAATCAGATTATCAGTGTGATAATAATGCAAACTTAATTTAGCATCTCACACATTCTATCTCCCTCATCCATCTCTGTCCTGCGGCGTTCCCTCTCACAGAGTTTATCCGGATGCACTGTGCTTCTAATCCTGACTGGTGGATGCCCTCTGAGGAGCAGATAAACAAAGTCTTCAGCGATGCAGTAGGGCACGCGCGGCAGGGCCGGGCTGTAGGCACTTTCCTGGGGAACGGGGGCAGCGGTAGCAGCAGCAGTGGTAGTTTATACATGGAGAGCTACGACGGGCAGCTCTCTCAGGATGAGCTCTATCTGAAGGGCTCACAGAATGGTTTGGGGGACTAAAGAAGAAAAATACGTCCAAATCATGGATCAAGCCCTCCGGATCGGCTCATTCAGAAGTTGCAGCATTTACATGATCTTAACATGGTTTGTGTATGAAAATAATCCTTGTTCCATCCCGTCAAAACATTCCAGGGCGTTCACACCTACCCACTAAATAATGTGGGATTCTTCCATGCTATATTGTTTAAATGGTTAGTAGTCACTAGGCAGCAGAGTTGGTTGAATTCTACACAATATCAGGTTTATTATGCGCTCCATTTCCTAATTTGTTCCATCGAATGTGATTAAGAATGTGATCTACTATAGCAACATGAATGTATCCATTTTACTCCATCGTAAATAATGAGAGCTTCCTTTCTTGTGTCAGATGTTCATACAGACAGCCTGCAAATGAGGTGCTAATATGATTTTCTGTTATTCTTTCTGATATGGTTAAATTTAAAGTGCTGCCCTCTATTTTATCATATGATGTTGAATAATCTGTGATGTTTATATAAAAAAAACTGTGATGTTGCAAAATCATTTTCAAAGTGGCTGCAGGATGAAATTACTGAACTCTACAATTTGTCTGTGTCTTTGACTGTGGAGATACAGTAAGTCTGTAATATAGTGTGTTGGGTGGCTTCCTAATCTTTCCTCTGATCCAATAAGGAAGCGAAGTTGTTCGTAATTTGTGTTGCTGCTTCTTGATTCTAGTTCGTCAAGCACTACAAAGATCATGTTTAAAGGATCAACCCCACTTCATTTATTCTACCACATTATAATATTCTGTGACTGCATAAGAGACTAAATGAAATGCCTTAAAAAGAGACACCATCTACCACTAAGAACTACAAATACTGCCAATTTTAGACTGTTGTTTATCTCTTTGGTGTTCTTGTTACATTAGTGGCCTCTGGCTGTTTGGGTTTTCAAACAAAAGAAAAATGTGTTTGAAAATGGACCATCTTTCTTTAATGCCTTAGACAAAGTCTCTGTCTGTGAAATGTTTATACGTGCAGGTCATTGTGTAATGTCTGGTAGAATTCAGTCAAATGTCATTTAACTACTCATTTTGAATTCATTCTCCACGGCGCTTCATCAGACATCAGATGGTGGGGAATCCCTAACATTTAAACCTGTCACACAGCATCAAAACTTGTGATCGTTAAAGCTGTTTCATAGCTGAAGATCTGTGGCCTCATTATTCTGCTTTTAATGGCTTCTGTATCGCCCAAGTTCATGTTCAGGTTTAAAAGTCAGCAATTCCCAAACATTAAACAGCTGATGAAGTTTGTCAGAGTGGTCTAAAGACTTCAAAATAAGTTAGCAAGTTGCTGTTGCCTTTGACTACCAGACATACAAAAGCCACTGTTGTTGTGATGTGTAGCCTGTTGTGATTGTACAAATCCATGGTAATTGGAAATTGTTAGTCCTCTAGTCTATTCAAAGAACGTGTCAACACTGTGAACCCCGCCAAAAGTGATGAGACTGTATTTCCTCTTACTTATTAATAATATTTTCTTTTCAAACAGAAGATGCATTTATGTAATGTGGACAAAAATGAGAAAAGACTAAATAAGTGATCCAGACAATGCCATCTGTGTTGTGTTTCAATAGTAGCTGCTCTATTAACTCCAGACGTTGAACAATAGATGGCAGTAGACGACAATAAAGCCACTGCAACGTTTCTTTGTGAAACCAATTCAAAGGCTGTCAAATTCATGCCATTGTGAATAATTGCAGATGTCTGCGGAGTGAATGCGAGTACACTTTATGAAATAATTCGGATGCAGCATATTAGCCTATTATTAATAAACAAGAGTGCAAAATTGGGCTCAAAGTGAGAATTGCTTTTAAAATCTTTCAGCAGGCCAGCTGGACCAAGCTGAAAGACCAAGGCCAGCAAACCATTTTAGTTTAAACTCGTGTTGTTTTTCAGCAGTTTAATCACCATCCATTGTAAATTAAGTAAAGTTATATATTTAACTTCGAATGTTATGTAAAGCGGCGCAGGCATTGCGCAATATATGTGGCTGAAACAGATTTAGTTCAGCCGGAAAAAATCATTTCATTATGGGACAGTTAAACAGAGATAGCATCGAACTCCACCCCCCATAACTCTCTTCACTGTACTGCAGAAGTGATGGGGATTTTGATTCATTGATTCGAATCGTTTGAATAGGTTTACTGACAGAATAATTACGATTCTGATTCACTCACTGACTCTTTTTGCAGGTATCAGCGGGAGCGAGTCATTAAATCCTTCACACAACCGCTTGGTTAAATGCGCCTTTATCGCTAGTATTCCAGTTCAGTTGGTTCAGACTCCTCTGTCTTTCATTCTCAACTCTGGCCCTCGAGGTCCACTTTCCTGCAGAGTTTTGCTCAAACCCTAATCAAACACACCTGAACAAGCTAATCAAGTTCTTCAGAATTGCGAGAACGTTACAGGCAGGTGAGTTTGATCAAGGTTGGCTCGAAACTGCAGGAAAATGGATCTCGAGGGCCAGAGTTGAGAACGTCTGTATCCAATCTCATCAGACTCCAAACTTCTCTCCTAGTGGGCGATCCCCAATCAGTGGGCGTTCTCATGACCAAGAACGTTTCAACGGCTTTACCCGGTGTGCTCTAACCCATTGTGGGTTAGGTAGGTTTAGAGGTGGGGTTTGGATGAGCCTACATGTTTTTTTGTTTGTTTGTTTTTAGAAAACTGGGTAAAGCTGTTGAAAAACGTTTTAAACGCCCACTGATTTGCGAAACATTTAGGTTTTAAAGAGACACCTGAGCATACTCCTCAAAACGCCCACAATGTGCGTCTTCGCAGATCCTACTCGAGTGATATTTGAAGGCTTCAGTGCATAAACAAGAACGAGAACGATATCAGTTCACTTATAAGATTTGTTCAAACCAACCGATTTGGTTCACTTAAAAGATTCGTTCAAAACTCGTTCACGAAACAAACGCCACTTACCGCAATGCACTTCTTCTTCAGCGTGGACAAGTTTCGCCACACATCACAGCGTGCTCCCTGCTTCCCTGCTTCCCTGTCGAAGTAGAGCTCAAACTACTGATCTCTGCTGGATTGTTTGCTATGTTCTGAGGTGAACTGTCGCAGCACGGATCTGAGTTGCCTTTCTCTTTAATTCAGCTGCATACTTTATTGCGGAGCCCCCACTAAATGTTGGAGGGCGGGCCGCGCAGCAGCAGCAGTGCAGTGAATTGTCAAAAATCTGTTGTGGTGGTGACGCCGAGGGTCCAGAACGCCCACTACGGTAAATTGATGTGAAGTTTGACTCGCCAGGGATTGTTGTTATAAACGTTGCGATTGTGGTTGTCCTTTTGAATTGAGCTGGAAGATAATGCAGCGCTTTGTCTCACTGCAACTTCGGGCGGCGGACAGGCGCAAGGGCGCGGGCAGTGCATAGTTATCCAGTGCGCAAGTGTCATTCTGCTGGATTATCCCAAACAACTGCGTCTCCAACCGCAGCGGGATGCCTCTGATCAGCCTGGACGACGACGAGCAGAGATGGGTCCCGACGCACGTCAATGTGACCGTCCTTCGCGCGAGGGGTCTGCGGACGAAGGGCAAGCAAGGCAGCCGCTACGTTTACACCATCATCCAGGTCGGCAAGGAGAAGTACACCACCGGCCTGGTGGAGAAGGCTGAGGAGCCGCAGTGGAGCGAGGAGTGCTGCTTTGAGCTGCTGCCTGGGCTGCTGGAGGCGGGTGGGATGAGCAGCAACCTGGTGCTCACAGTGATGCACCGCGTGCTCATCGGCCTCGACGTGTTTCTCGGTCAAGCTGTTATTCCCCTCGACAAAGTTTTTCAGGATGGAATGTGTCCCAGAAATGAGTGAGTATTACAGCTAATAATAGGAGCAATTAACAGGCCTTGAGACTTTCGTACTGTGGCAGTACCATGGTACAATGATGGCATCAGATACCATGGTACTGAATGATTACCATATTCGTGTGTACAATAAAAAAAGTGCTTAAAACCCTTCTTAAACCATCAGACTAGTAGATAGAGGGCAACCCTTAGGAAAATTAACCATGGTTTTATTGTAGTAAAAGTGTTGTAACCATGGTTTCTTGGCATATTGATTACCATTTGTATAACCACAGTTTTACTAAATACCATGGATAAACTATGGTTAGTGTAGCAAAAACATGGGTAATTTGTGGTAAAACCATGGTTAATTTTCGTTAGGGAAGCTGACAAGCTCAGGTTTATGTTTCTGCAAGTATACGTAAAACAAGGTAAGGTATAGGCTAATAAGTAGAAATATCATAGGCTAGTTTTCATTACTTGAAATAAATACGTGTTAACTCAAATACAATATTTAAATTTGATGTACTGAAATAACTAAACATAAAACTGAAATAAAAATAAACTGGAAACTGTATAGACTTAAAAAACACAATAAAAAATGTTTAAAATAAAAAACTATAGTAGTATCTCAATGATACTAAAAACACTGATTATAGGGTACATGTAAAAGAATGTGTTTGCTTCACCACTTCTCTTCATTCCCAAGAGTTAGTGTAAAAAAAAAATATAGCCTTAAGATAGACTATCTTTGTTTTTATAGCCTTATGTTCGTGAAGCTGAATGTATTTTTAAAGAACAGCTTTCCTTGTTTTTCAGTTGATATAGTCCTGGGATATTTGACACAGGCATGCCAAAACCTGTGCACCCATTTCACAGTTGGACAGACATTCCCATTCGCAACATAACAGAACTGCAGGAAGATTCTTTGGCCAGCCACCAAAACATAACCTAAATTACCGATGTCACATGCAATATTAAACAAATGCATGGTGGTCGAAGCCACACAACAAGGGATCTATGGGGAGTGCAAAATCAACACTGTTTTGAATACCAGAGTAATGGGATGTGCTTTTGCAGACACAACAACAGCAACATATTTGGAGGGGCATGCTGCATCTAGTCCTCATCAGTGTGCTTGCGTAGCACTGGCGCAGAGTCATGCCTCCACACGGCAGTACCAGCATGTGTCAGAATGGTCACAGAGTCTGCACTGAACTCCACAAACACGCATTTCACTGCACTCCAACAGACGTACCCTTCCTGGAATCTTGTCTGGTTTTTTTTTTTTAAATATCGCTCTTGTTTAAAAGCTTGCGCGTCTAGTAGATGAAATTCAACTATATATCTAGTGGTGCCATCATTAGGAGGAGTAAATCATTTGTTGTGGGAGGGGAGGAAGAGATGAGGTAGGTGGGTGCCTCTTGGCTGAAACCTCTATAAACAAGTTAGGGAGGAAATCAGTGAGCCATGCTGAGCAATAATAACATTGTTATTTTCATATTTAATACGCCTTCCTTTATTCTCACGTCCACAATTCAACTCTTAAATTCACAATGTTCAGCTAACAAAATTGATTTAATTAAAGACTGTTAAGATGCTAATAAGTACCAAATGCCTAATGTAAGTGAAAGTTTATGATATAAACTTAATTTATATATTAAGTTGTATATTTGTTTCTTATCAGTTTCAGCATGTTACTGGCTTTAAAAATCCCAAAGTGTTTCAAGAAAATCTAAATAATAATTAGACTTCTAAACTTCTAAAGGGGCCACAGGATCAGTATTTTCATTTAAATTAGTACTAATTATTATTATTGATATAAAAACATAAAAAAATTATAAGCTAAATACAAATACTAAAAAACACAAATACAAGATGTAAACTGCCATTATATTTAACCCCTGCTTAATAACTAATGTGTGTGTTGTTGTTTTTTTTTTTTTTGAAGAAGAACATACGAATCTTGAAATTAATTTTGGTTACTTATTATAATATATCAATTATCATTATAGATATATTAATCAATTTATGTTAATTTAAGCTTTAAAACAAGCAGCTCTGTCATTATGGTAGAAATACTGAAAATATCTTAGCCTATATGAGGGGTCCTTCAAATACTGTGTCGGACAATGAGGAATCTTTGAGTTAAAAGGTTGAGAACCACTAAACTACAATGCACCTTAGCAACGGCCTAGCAACCATCTTGAACACCGTAATGCAGGAGTGTGGTGGGAGGAGCGGAGCGGTCTAGTAACTGCATAACAAATGACTTTGTCAACATTCAATGTTTTATCTTGGAAAAACTAAAATTTTCTAGTTAAAGTTTGCACTGCCATATGTGTTGGTGTTCTCAGTGCTTCAGGTCATGTGGAGAGACCTATGGACACGGAGTGTGTCCGTCTCTGCACACACTATTCTGAGTCATCACATGTCGTTGTAGGCATGAGGCTGTTCTGCACATCTGGCTTTAATTGAGCTCAGAGTTGCACCTCTCTCGCCTTCTCTTTCTCTCTCTCTTCTGCGTCTCCCAGTGAAAGGCGTTTGTCTTGGCTCTCTGCACGTGTGTGCACGTGGTGCTCTCTGCTCTACTGGAAATGGCCCATGGTGGCGGTGGGGTTATGGTATGGGCAGGCGTATGTTCTGGACAACGAAGACAGGTGCATTTTATTGATGGCATTTTGAATGCACAGAGATACCGTGACTGAGGCCCATTGTTGTGCCATTCATCCACGACCATCACCTCATGTTGCAGCATGATAATGCACGGCCCCATGTTGCAAGGATCTGTACACAATTCCTGGAAGCTGAAAACATCCCAGTTCTTGCATGGCCAGCATACTCATCGGACATGTCACCCATTGAGCATGTTTGGGATGCTCTGGATCGGCGTATACGACAGCGCGTTCCAGTTCCTGCCATTATCCAGCAACTTCGCACAGCCATTGAAGAGGAGTGGACCAACATTCCACAGGCCACAATCAACAACCTGATCAACTCTATGCAAAGGAGATGTGTTGCACTGCGTGAGGCAAATGGTGGTCACACCAAATACTGACTGGTTTTTGGACCCCCCGGACCCCCAATACAGAAAAACTGCACATTTTAGAGTGGCCTTTTATTGTGGCCAGCCTAAGGCACACCTGTGCAATAATCATGCTGTCTAATCAGCATCTTGATATGCCACACCTGTGAGGTGGATAGATTATCTCGGCAAAGGAGAAGTGCTCACTAACACAGATTTAGACAGATTTGTGAACAATATTTGAGAGAAATAGGCCTTTTGTGTACATAGAAAAAGTCTCAGATCTTTGAGTTCAGCTCCTGAAAAATGGGGGCAAAAACAAAAGTGTTGCGTTTATAATTTTGTTCAGTGTATTACAGTTCTATAATATTTGTTTAATATATAACACTTAAGACTTTAATCATTCATTTTAAATACTACAAAGGAATTTATTTATTACTGCATTATAATGTACAATGAAAAATTGTCATTAGATAATTGCTAAAGATTACTTTTGTAAGGGAAACAGGTCAATAATTTAGCTCAAAGGGAATCATTTAAGAGGGTTAGATACATGATATGGGGTTAGATATATAGCAATGGTTAGTTGCTCGAGTCCTTTTAGTGTCATTTAGGTGCATGGAAAGGCAGTTTCCGTGCCATTCTGTGAATGTATGAAGACCAGAGATTAAGAGTTCTGTAAGGAATTTCCGAAAGTCTGTTCTTTGTCGTGAGGTGGAGGGAAAAGTCAATCCAAAGCTTGCTTCAGCCTGGCTAATGCTCGGGTCTGATTTATGACATCCTGTTGTCTTGGGCCTCTGTGGAATTTTTGTGACTCCTCGTGCCACAATCATGTTTTACCAAATCTTAGATTGTCTGATATCCTACACTTTGTTTTTAAAAAATAACTTTAAGTGATAAATAAGAATTAGCTTTCAGCTGACTGTTATCTTTCTGTGTTTAAGGTGGCTCAAGCTGCACTCCAAGGCTGGTCGGAAGGAGAAGGAGCGGGGCGAGCTGCAGGTCACCGTCCAGTTTACCCGCAACAACATGACCGCTAGCATGTACGATCTGACCATAAAGGACAAGCCCCGTTCTGCATTTGGAAAGCTGAAGGACCGTGTCACAGGAAGAAAGAGAGGAGACGTGGAATCCTCCTCTGCCATTTTACCTGGCCGCTACGCCGCACTATCAGGGTCTGTAGCTTCTCCCTTTGCAGGAGATGGTGGATCAGATGAGCCGGGTGAGGAAGAGGGGGTCGATGAACACCGGAGCAAGGTGAAAGACTTCTTCCTTAAGGGCAAACTGCGCAAGAATTCAGACACTCGGTCGTGTTCGTCATTGGCATCAGACAGTAGCATGGCATCGTCCGCCAGGGATCCATTCGTCTCAGTAGAGCTGTCCAGAACACCCATCTACAGCAGCAGAGTGATGGAGCCCTTCCGAATGGATACTGAAGGTGGGATAAAAGGTCAGTTGTGGGCTCCATATGATAGTTTGACAACCCTTGTGTTGTTCTAAACTTGTATGATTTTCTTTATTCTGTGCATCATATTCAAAGATATTTTAAAAAATATTTCAACAGTTTTTGTGCGTACAGTTGAAGTCATTGGGGTCCAAAACAACATTGGACCCAATGACTTTCAATGTGTGGACAAAAAAATCCTGAGACATATTTTTCAAAATATCTTCTGTTGTGTTTCAAAGATGAAAGAAAGTCAAACATGTTTGGAATGACATGAGGGTGAGTGAATAAAGTCTTTAAAACCTCTGCTCAAATGTATGGTTTGGACCATATACTGATCTTTGTCTGTACCCTTTCTCTCTCTCTTCTCTCTGTGACCTCTGTCTTTAAAGTGATGACTCACAAGCGCGCACACAGTGATGAAGCCAGTAAGATCACAGGTGTTCCTCATCCCAGCCCTGCTGTGGAAAACCTAAAAGGCCAAAGTATGCCGCTCTCCAAATCAACCCTCTGCATCAACGGTAGCCACATCTACTCATCCGAGCCTGTCAGCCCCAAGAGTCCAAGCACTATCCCGGCCAAGCGCTCCCTGCTGGAGAAATGTGCACCCCTTTCTCGCTCTCTCCAGAATCTGACCCGACGTGGTGAAGACTCGCACAAGAGCGATGGGAGACGTTGGTCCATTGAAAAGAGCAAGAAGGAGGACAGTGAGGCAGATGAAGCTCAGAGTCAGACCCAAGGAGCCACCACCTCAGCGGGGAAGCCAGTGCAGGCTGCTGGACCGGTGGAAGTGGTGGATAAAGGAAAAAAGCAGAGGAAAACTCTGTTTTCTAGCGGGCGGAGTGACTCTCTCCCAGCCAAGCCAGAGCAGAGCCAGGTTTCTGCTCCTCTTGAGGGCAGACGCAGAGGATGGTTTGGCTCCGGTGACTCCCAGAACAAGCCAAGGTGAGTGAAGGCCAAGCAAGGCTACTAGGTTTTATGTTACAGAACAAAAGATGTCTGACCTTGCTTGTGTACCAATATCATCAATAGCAGTTCCCCATGATCTGTATATTTATTGCCAGACGTTCTTCTAAACGGATACTTTGTTTTTAATTGGATGGCTTTGAATGTCAGCCTGCATTTTGGTCCTCAGAGAATATTCTTAGAAAAAGGAGTGTTTGAATTTGCTGATGCAACAGTTACCAGAGGTGGGGGACTCGAGTCACATGACTTGACTCGAGTCGCAAATTTAAGGACTTGTGACTTGCTTGACTAAATAAAGAAAATTACTTGACTTGACTTGGACTTGAGATCCAGTGACTTGAGACTTGACTTGATTTGACCTTCATAACTCGGCAGGACTTGACTTTAATTATAATTATTATAATCATTGCGACATAATTTGGTAAACAAAACGCAAGCCACTGAACGAGTGGCAGAAGTGATCCGAGTCTGCGCAGTTCATGACACTGCACGAGCACAGTCAGGAACACAGCACGCCAAATACAGGGAGCAAGAGAATCTCCCGAGATGTTTGGATAAACACTTCAAAACTGTATGCATTTGCTGTATGCATTTACAAAGCCAGGACGTCGGCACTTCAAAAAGGAAAGGTATGTAAGCTTGTTCGTTAGTTGAAAACAGCATTGGTCTTAAAATTCAGCTTAAATCTGTCATTAAATTAAAGTGATTATGTATTTTTATCAATATTTTCTCAATTACAGACTTTAGCGGTATACAAAGTAGTATTTTGCCTATATTCAAAATGTTATATTTAAAACATTATTATTTAAAATTTATAATTAAGTTAATTTCTGAGGAAAAATTAATAAGGTAGTGTGGCAAAAAAATATTTGTTCCTGTTTGATACTGTGACTTGACTTGACTTGATCCTTAGCAGGACTCGACTTGACTTGCTTCAGGTGAGCCACTGACTTGACTTGACTTGCTTGATTTGTTTGTACTGTGACTTGAGACTTGCTTGAGACTTGATGGTAGGGACTTGAGACTTGCTTGAGACTTGAACATGTGTGACTTGCCCCCACCTCTGACAGTTACTGCAGCAGCTTTTTCCATCTCAGTCCTTTATATTACTCTTGGTCTGCAG
Source organism: Sinocyclocheilus grahami (assembly GCF_001515645.1). Taxonomy (NCBI): domain Eukaryota; kingdom Metazoa; phylum Chordata; class Actinopteri; order Cypriniformes; family Cyprinidae; genus Sinocyclocheilus; species Sinocyclocheilus grahami. The sequence continues at coordinate 1,026,309 of NW_015505588.1, read as the reverse complement.
GACATGGGTCAAGACATTTTTCAAAGAAGGGATTGTTAATGTGTGTGTTTTAATAAAAAAAAATGTTTGTCAAGTTCCACGAATTTGTTGAAGCATTCAAAAACATCAGCTATTTTTATAAGAAATGTCCACTTACATTAAATTGATTGATTTTATGTACTTTTTAATTTCACATTTCAGTAATTCATTTAATTAATTTTTCATTCATCAGCATGATTTTTTTGACACATTCAGCCATTTCTTATAGTTTAACCCGTTTTATTTTTATTAGAGTTAGGAGTGGGCGATATGAAAAATCTTTATTAGTAATTTTATGTCATAACAATATGTCACAAATTGATGTAGTTCTTTTTTTTGCTTGAAATAAGGTTGCTATGATAAAAGTTAATATGAAATTGAAATTTTACAATTATACATTATGCCCAGTACTAGCTCACTTGATAAAAATAAGTATCAAGCTTAGTGAAAACAAGTAAACAACTAACTACAATAAAACAAAGAAAAAATGAAATGGCGCCTTTTTAGGTATGTCTTTTTTAAAAGGGTAAGAAATACTACAGAAATTGAATAAAGCAATCAAATGTACAATAAAGCACTGCACAGTCTTCACTGTATCAATTAAATGTACAGGAATTATTATTAAAGCTACAGAAGTAGTTCATTCAAGATCAGTGAGTGCTTTCTCTTGTCTGCACTCAACTTAATTGTTTGATTAAAAGACATTAAATGACACAGACAGCAGGTATATTATGCTGCTGTCACTTTAGGACCTAAAACGGATACATCATACAATATATTGATACACATCCCATTTTCTCCCAACTGTCTATGTTCACTAAAAACATCACCAACTGTGTTTATGTGAATAAACCGGTATTGCCAAGACTGGCATTGTGTCTCAACTTTTTGAATATTTGACAATTTAAGCAAAATAAACCATGAAAAAGAATGTAATTCAGTGCTGTGTGAAATGTGGAAACAAAACTGAATTATTTCATGTCTTATGTCTTATTGTGCTTGAATGTTTTAAAATTGCTTAAGTTTAAACTGGCAAGGCTTAAAAATGCATGCAAATGCTAAACTTTTTAAAGACAACAACATCGAAACATCACTTTAGCATAGCACACTAGAGATGATGATCCGAGATTTATACCATTTTGAAATTTGTACCCGTTTATCGTGTTTACAGGTATATCGCCCACCCCTAGTTAGAGTTTATAGGCTGACAGCCAGGTAATGTCTTTTCTCCCCTTTTTTTCCTGCTAAGCCAGCAGTATTTATGTAGGAACAATGTGCAAGCTGGTCAAACCATGCCAGACGCTTCCGATCAAAACATGAACAAATTTGAAATCAAAGACAGTTTTTCTTCTATTATATAGAAGGTAGTTCACACAAAAATGAAAATTCTGTCATTAATTACTCACTGTCATGCCGTTCCAAACCCGTGAGACCTTCATCCATCTTCAGAACACAAATTAAGATATTTTTGATGCATTCCAAGAGCTCTCTGACCCTCATATAGACAGCAAGGATACTACCATGATCAAGGCTCAGAAACGTAGCAAGGAAATTGTTAAAATAATCCATGTGACATCAGTGGTTCAACAGTAATTTTATGAAGCTACAAGAATACTTTTTGTGCACAAAGAAAACAAAAATAATGACTTTATTCAACAATTTGTCTCCTCCTCCTCACCCTAGTGCCATTTTGTTGAGTATCACATACGTAAAGAAAGTATGCAATGTATGTACATGGATACATTGTTTACGTTCAAATCAAATTGTAAACAACATATGGTGCTGCTGACACAGAACAGCATACTTTGTTTACGTATGTGATGCGCTCCAAAATGGCACTAGGGTGACGAGGAGGAGACAAATTGTTGAATAAAGTAATTCTTTTTGTTTTCTTTGCGCACAAAAAGTATTCTTGTAGCTTCATAAAATTACTGTTGAACCACTGATGTCACATGGATTATTTTAACTATCTTCTTGCTTCGTTTCTGAGCCTTGATCGTGTAAATATCCTTGCTGTCTATGGGAGGGTCAGAGAGCTCTCGGAATGCATCAAAAATATCTTAATTTGTGTTCTGAAGATGAACGGAGGTCTTATGGGTTTGGAACGACATGAGGGTGAGTAATTAATGACAGAATTTTCTTTTTTTGGGTGAACTATCCCATCTTCAGAACACAAATTAAGATATTTTTGATGCATTCCAAGAGCTCTCTGACCCTCATATAGACAGCAAGGATACTACCATGATCAAGGCTCAGAAACGTAGCAAGGAAATTGTTAAAATAATCCATGTGACATCAGTGGTTCAACAGTAATTTTATGAAGCTACAAGAATACTTTTTGTGGTGCTGCTGACACAGAACAGCATACGTTGTTTACGTATGTGATGCGCTCCAAAATGGCACTAGGGTGACGAGGAGGAGACAAATTGTTGAATAAAGTAATTCTTTTTGTTTTCTTTGCGCACAAAAAGTATTCTTGTAGCTTCATAAAATTACTGTTGAACCACTGATGTCACATGGATTATTTTAACTATCTTCTTGCTTCGTTTCTGAGCCTTGATCGTGTAAATATCCTTGCTGTCTATGGGAGGGTCAGAGAGCTCTCGGAATGCATCAAAAATATCTTAATTTGTGTTCTGAAGATGAACGGAGGTCTTATCATTAATTACTCACCCTCATGTCGTTCCAAACCCATAAGACCTCCGTTCATCTTCAGAACACAAATTAAGATATTTTTGATGCATTCCAAGAGCTCTCTGACCCTCATATAGACAGCAAGGATACTACCATGATCAAGGCTCAGAAACGTAGCAAGGAAATTGTTAAAATAATCCATGTGACATCAGTGGTTCAACAGTAATTTTATGAAGCTACAAGAATACTTTTTGTGCACAAAGAAAACAAAAATAATGACTTTATTCAACAATTTGTCTCCTCCTCCTCACCCTAGTGCCATTTTGTTGAGTATCACATACGTAAAGAAAGTATGCAATGTATGTACATGGATACATTGTTTACGTTCAAATCAAATTGTAAACAACATATGGTGCTGCTGACACAGAACAGCATACTTTGTTTACGTATGTGATGCGCTCCAAAATGGCACTAGGGTGACGAGGAGGAGACAAATTGTTGAATAAAGTAATTCTTTTTGTTTTCTTTGCGCACAAAAAGTATTCTTGTAGCTTCATAAAATTACTGTTGAACCACTGATGTCACATGGATTATTTTAACTATCTTCTTGCTTCGTTTCTGAGCCTTGATCGTGTAAATATCCTTGCTGTCTATGGGAGGGTCAGAGAGCTCTCGGAATGCATCAAAAATATCTTAATTTGTGTTCTGAAGATGAACGGAGGTCTTATGGGTTTGGAACGACATGAGGGTGAGTAATTAATGACAGAATATTCTTTTTTTGGGTGAACTATCCCTTTAAGAGGCATCTCTGTAATAGAAAAGAACTGTCTCTCTCCCCTCCCCACTCATAGTTAGATTTTATGGCCCATTGCACACTATGACTAAGAGGACTACTTGTGCCTTCCCTCCACAGGCTGGGAGTCTCTCCTAAGGTAGAGAGCAGCTCAGACACCCCCTGTCAGATCCCTTGCTCCCCCAGTCAGCCCCCATGCTCTCTTCCCCTCGGTTGCACTACTGGCTCGGTGTCTCCCCCTAGTGGCAATCACACCAACCCATTCACCAACTCTTCCCCAACACCCCCTTCCATCTCTCCCTCCAACCCTTTCCTTACACGACTACAGCAAAACCCCTTTTTTGAGGATCTTATTGCCGAGGAAGCACTGAAGTCTCCGACTGCTGGCTACTGTTCTGTTAATTCCAGTCTTTGTCATTATCCAGTCGGATGCAGTCCCCTCTATAATGGAGCACAGAACAAAATGTATGCAGTAAAACGGGAAAGACCCAGAAGTATGTCCAGACAGAGATCTCTTCCAGCTATTATGCCTGAGACACCAGATCGAAACTCAAAAAATAATCCGAACCACTCTCTGTCTGAGAGGGCTGGGGAATGGGATGATTTTGAAGCATTTGCCACCAACCGACTCAAATCACCAAGTGGGACTCCAGCCAGACCTCCATCGGCACCGTTTCTCTCACAGGTACCAAATACAAACCAGTGGGTAAACAACAAAGCGAACAGTGGTTTAAGGATCGATGAAGTTGACAAGGGTGTTTCAAGGCCATGGGATCTGCCTCCTCTACCACCACGTATACCCATAAGGACCCAAGGGATCACCACGGACAGCTGGTTGGATAGAGCCCAGGAGCTGGCTGTGCAGAAAGAGGCCTGCTTCCTTTCCCAGACTGACTTTGCCTCCCTTAAGCATGTGAGAGATGGAGATGTAAAGAGGAACTCTCCGATTTTATGTTCAGATAAAGAGTTGCACCATATTTCTTCAGTAGGGTGTAACAAGATAGATGCAGAGTTGCACAGCGGTATCAGACTGAACGAATTAATGGTTGGGGAAGCAAGGGGTCATGATTTTGCCACAAACAACAATGGCACTGACTCACCGAATGGTTTTGGTGAAGATGCACTCGGAAGTTCTGAATGTGAGTATATGGTTCCTGAAACTTTGTGTTTCCCATCTGACTGGGAAACCACAGTGACCGAATCACTTTGCAGTTCACCTCAGACCCAACTGAAACATGATTCAGAATCGCCCTGTGAAATAAAGGTCTCCAATGAACAACAATGCAGGACTAAAACCGATGGCGTGGGTTTGTTGACCCTCTCACCTAGAGATTCAAACAACAATACAGAAAGTACTTCAGAGTTTGCTTTTATTGATTCTGGAAGTTCACCGTCTGAGTTGCAACCATCTTTTGAAATGAATAAAGATGGTGTTCAATCATCCAAAGATTGTTCAAATTTGCACTCGAATGGTTCCTCGCTTCCCAGATGCTCCCCAGGATTACCAGAGGATATATTGTGCAGAATAGCATCAGAGTTGGAGATATTTTCACCAAAAAACACCCGTAGTAATATCACATCATATTTGTCTGACTCACAAAACCATAATCGTGGCTCGTCACGTTTTGAGAGATCTAGTGAAGAACTGGGAGTACATAAAGTTGACACTTGTGAACACCAAAACACTGCTTCAAACTGTGAGTCTTACAACGTGGCTGACGTTCTCCTCAACAAAGAGATCACTGTGATCACTCAAACATGCTCAAGCAAAGACAACACTGTGACAATGCAAATCAAACAAGAGGTAGCAAAAGACAATGACTTGCTCACTACACATGATGATGATAAGGAGCATAATCGTTTAACAGAAGGTAACCTAAACTCTGAAGTCTGCTTAAAGAACAACAAGGTCGAGGAATCTTGTTCGATGCTGGAGGAACAAATACGCTTCGAGGACTTGCATGCTAGGGTAGCTCCAAGAAACTCCAGAAGCCCTTATAAAACAGAAGTCAGATCAGCCCGCATCAGACCGCGCTCAACCACAAGCTCACCCAAAACTGCTTCGGGTGCCGATTCCCTCCCAGGCTCTCCTCATCCTACGTCAGATCTCATTTTGCATGATCCTTTCCCTTCACCCACCCCATTAGCAGGTACTAATTTCTGTCTCCACCCTGACCCTTCCCTTCCTGCGAACCCCCCAATCGAGTTGCCCAGCATGGGTTCCACATGCTTCTCCACCGCCCAGCCCCACGTTGACGCACCGCTCTCCCTCTCACCTGAGGAGACACAGCCAGCTAACGTCCTCCTGCCCCATGAGGAGAGCAGGTGAGACCTCACTGCCTTTAAAAGTGCACTCACCTCTGCTCTCACCTGAGAAATGACCTCATTCTCTCTCACAGCAGGTGCACTAAGACAGGCTCTTAAATGCTCTCACATATGCTGGCCAAGAACAAACGTTGTTTTTGCACTCACAACTTGCTATAATTCGGACTTTGACAAATGTGTAAATGCATTTTTCCAGCACCATCTCTTTTTATGTTTCCTCCTGGTTTGCTCGTGCTGCATTACTTTTAGTTCTTTCATTTTTCATCTTTGCTTTTCTGTTGCTTCTTTCAGCCTTAATTCTGTTTTGGCAGCAACACATATTCCTTTGTAGAGGTAACTAAAGTTAGATGAGTTGTTGTATTGTATGCATCTAGTGTTCATGAGAGGTTTGATGTGAGATGTTGACTCTATCATTATGAGGGCTGACTGACCTGTTTATTAGTACCTAAAGAGACAAAAATCATAAAGGTGCTTCTCCTAGACAGTATTGATATTAAATTGCTTGAGACTTCAAAAACCTTTTAGAAGTGGCAACGTCTTCAATCAAATGTTTATTTATCCAAAGGATTTCAGTTTATATATTTCGCTTTTGTTTTAATGATTTCAGTACTACAGCTTTCTTTTTTTTGTTCTAATATTTACATATATAATATTGACAGTCATTTTACCTTATTTCAATTAATTGAAAAAAAAATGTTTTATGTTATGTTTAACTTTTAGTTAAAGCTGCAGTCCGTAACTTTTGGCACTCTAGTGGTTAATAAACACTGTGTGCGTCTTGCAGAAGAACATTGTAGCAGTAGCTACTTCTCTCTGTTTATGTCTGAGGAATTACGCAGGTACTGGGCTACTCCGCAGCGGTACCTACACGAACCAGTCTAAAATAATCCGCATATAAACACGTATTATAGGTGTACCGTAGTGATTCAGGACAAGCCAAAAACACGGTTTGGAAAATGGATTCATGGTGTACTCGATTATTATATACATTTTGTACATTTTGATCACAAAAAAAGTTACAGACTGCAGCTTTAATATTAACAACATTGCTAAGAGAAGATCTCCAAACAAGTTTTTGCTTAAATTAAAGATAACCAAGAACTGAGTCTCTTGAGATATAAAAAGGCAACTCGTTGTTTTTTCATTACTTTTAACCATTGCTTTCTCAACTGTGCGCTACTGCTTTTGTTATACTAATTAACTCATCAGGAAGTTAATAAACATGAGATCTAAAAAATGGCTTAAAGTAAAAGATGCTTACACAGTACCAATTACACCATGATGAAATTTCTAGATCAATGTAAATACCTCATTTATCTCCTTTTCGCACCGCTGTACAGCCCTCACCCAGTGAAGCCCTTGACCAACATGACTCTACAGGGAGAGAAGAAACCTGAAAGCCGCTCAGTGCTGGAGAAACTCAAGTCCACCATCAACCCAGGACGATCTGCACCACCAACCCCTGCTGAGGATGAGAAAAACCAGGTACTGGAAGTTTAAAGGTGCTGTAGCAATGTTTTTATCTAATAGCACTCCCTACTAAAATATAGTATTTTATTCATATTAAAGGGATCATATGATGCGATTTAAATTTTTCCTTTCTCTTTGGAGTGTTACAAGATCTTGGTGCATAAAGAAGATCTGTAAAGTTGCAAAGACTAAAGTCTCAAATCCAAAGAGATATTCTTTATAAAAGTTAAGAGTTAACCACACCTACCTAAAACGATTTGTTCTAACACGCCCCCACATATCTACGTCACAATGTGGGAAGATTTGCATAACGCCGCCCAAATGTTCACGCAAAGACAGAAAGGCGTAACTTTGATTCTCGCTGTAGTATTGTTGTTGCCGTGTGTTTCGTTGTGAAAGCGAAACTACTTTGTTTGGCCTTCCAAAAGAGGGCGATATCTGCTTCGTCATGCCTGGAGCTGGTCCGTGCTGGTCGCTGAGGAAATACATCAAATTTGCGCTGTGGATCGCCGGAGCTGCATGCGCTCTGTGTAATTAGCTTTTATCTGAAAGGACACCAAGGATTCTGCAGTCACCCGTCGCTGCCGATACTGTCTTGAAGCTCTTACAAACATCTGCACGCCCCTCGAGACCCCCGGACGTCAGTGAGCTCCCCAGACACTGCGTGCGCATTTTCATCGCTCTAGATGGCGGCGGACTGTCCTTCATTCTTGTGGGTTTGTTTACCATCCTAAAAATATCCAAATTAAAAGTACAATAGAAGTAACTTGCTGTTAGTCAACACAAAATGACAGGTAGATTTGAAGATTTGCTTTTTGAAGGCATTTTAATGCCATGTTCATTAATTAAAGGGGTCATATGATGCGATTTCAATTTTTCCTTTCTCTTTGGAGTGTTACAAGCTCTTGGTGCATAAAGAAGATCTGTAAAGTTGCAAAGACTAAAGTCTCAAATCCAAAGAGATATTCTTTATAAAAGTTAAGAGTTAACCACACCTACCTAAAACGATTTGTTCTAACACGCCCCCACATATCTACGTCACAATGTGGGAAGATTTGCATAACGCCGCCCAAATGTTCACGCAAAGACAGAAAGGCGTAACTTTGATTAGTATTGTTGTATTGTTGTTGCCGTGTGTTTCGTTGTGAAAGCGAAACTACTTTGTTTGGCCTTCCAAAAGAGGGCGAGAGTCATGCCTGCATGCCTGGAGCTGGTCCGTGCTGGTCGCTGAGGAAATACATCAAATTTGCGCTGTGGATCGCCGGAGTGGCTTTCACCGTGGACGAAGCGGAGTCCAGCCCGGGGTCGTCACATGTGGTTGCCGCAAACCCGCCGGACGCTCCTTCGCTCACTCTAACCCGCCTGGCCTCCGCTCACTCAAGCCCGCCGTGTGTTCGTTGTGAAAGCGAAACTTCTTTGTTTGGCCTTCCGAAAGAGGACACAACTAGAAATCAGTGGTTAAGTTGTATTTACAGAACACTTCAACCCAAATATTCAGATGTGTGCAGCGCATTTTATGGAGGACTGTTTCCTGATCCTGGGAGAGTAGACTACGATGCCGGCTGTTCTGACTCACAGACTGTAAGTACGTTTTTCATATTTAAAGGATTTGCCACTGACGATTCAAACGCGAGTTTTGAGCAGTGTAGAGTAGCGCTTGTTGTTTGTCATTTCTCCGATCACAAATGCAGACATTGTTTTATGTTTACATGGTGCAATGCAATGCGTAAAAAGACAGTATAAGTCATTATAATCCATAATTATGTCCCCACTGGATGCAGCAAATGCCTCGTTTATAATGGGTTTATGTTTTTGTGTCTTCGCTCCGGCCGGGCCACGGCTTCGCAGTATGGTGAGGGGCGTAACAATTTCGTCACACGCTTGAGGTATTCGGCCAATCACAATGCACTGGATAGCTGGCCAATCAGAGCACACCTCGTTTTTCAGACCGATGAGCTCCGGCTGTTCTGACTCACAGACTGTAAGTACGTTTTTCATATTTAAAGGATTTGCCACTGACGATTCAAACGCGAGTTTTGAGCAGTGTAGAGTAGCGCTTGTTGTTTGTCATTTCTCCGATCACAAATGCAGACATTGTTTTATGTTTACATGGTGCAATGCAATGCGTAAAAAGACAGTATAAGTCATTATAATCCATAATTATGTCCCCACTGGATGCAGCAAATGCCTCGTTTATAATGGGTTTATGTTTTTGTGTCTTCGCTCCGGCCGGGCCACGGCTTCGCAGTATGGTGAGGGGCGTAACAATTTTGTCACACGCTTGAGGTATTCGGCCAATCACAATGCACTGGATAGCTGGCCAATCAGAGCACACCTCGTTTTTCAGACCGATGAGCTTTGTAAAAATCGACGCATTTCAGAAAGGCGGGGCATAGAGGAGAAACAATAATGTGCAGTATGTGGGAAAATTTGTTTTTTTTAACCTTAAACCGCATAAACACATTTCATTACACCAAACACACAAAATAATGTTCTTTTTTAGCAACATCATATGACCCCTTTAATCATTTCCTTCAATATAGCATTTTAATGTTGCATTAAAATATTGAAATATTAAAAAAAATTAAAATCCACACATCAAAATTGTCTTTATATATGAAAGTAAATGATTTCCCTTTCTAAAACGTAGTGGTCCGTGGAATCCAGAATTTTTTGCTTGTCAGTCATTTTAAACATAGGTCTAATTTAGGCTGATTAGTGAAACTGCTAATATTTCACAGCACCTATAAGGAGCTGGAGGCATGCTTTGACCCAGGTTCTGGAAAAGTGGAATCTGTACACGGATTACAAGCAGACACTGAAACAAGCATATTGATCTGAGAGGTTATTTAGGGTCTCATTAAAATGAATATGGACTTATAAAGATATTGAAAGAACGCACAAGTGATCAAAGATCAGCTGAAGCGTTTAATGAAGTAGTTTTGGTTCATTATTCTCTACATGATACAGTACCTCATTACTGTTCTTCTCATGATTCTGTACCTGTTTCCTGTGCAGATGGCTCTGATGGAGGCTCGGGCTCAGTACCAGAACATGACTAACATGGAGCTGATAGCTCTGCTGCTTCAGCAGGAAATGGATGTCAAGAAGCAGCGGGCTGAAACTGAGGTGCAGGTGGCGTTATTGGAGAAACGTGAGGCCGAACTGAAGAAGATGAAGGTTCAGGTCAGAGACCTGGAAGACTACATTGACAAGCTGCTGGTGCGCATCATGGAACAGACGCCGACCTTGCTGCAGGTACGCACTAGACCAAAATGACTACAGTGACCTGCTCCGTCCCGAGAACACCTCATTGTTCTAAAGCCATTTGTGATGCTCTGTTAACTTTCAAAACTGCCAGATTCACGTAGACACGATAAAGCTTTGCATGCTGCTTACTGGATTTCCAAATCCACAATCATTGAGGTTTAGCATACTCCTAGTCATGCTATGAGCACAAGGCAGTGGTTAAAAGTAAAAAAAAAAAAAAAAAAAATTTTGTATAATTAGATCTTGTTGATCACGTGTAGATGTAAATATTCATAGAATCTACACAAATATGTCGTCTTCATAAATATGCTAATTTCCATAATAGGAAATAACTTCTGGGATCTTTATGCATACAAACTGTCTCTAAATTCATAAAAATCCATAAATGCAAGTAAAAAAAGCACTGCCTTTATTAATTGACTTATTTAACCGTTAACACTCATCTTTTCTCATAATTGGACATATTTGGAACAAAATTATAAAAATGACACTAAAAACAAAAACTCTGAAACTTCTCAACTAATGTGTCAAACTTCCATATCTCAGTCCTGTCCATATTTCAAGAAAATATGGTTTCAGATTTATTGACATGGCATTCACATGGTGTTAAAACTAATACATTACACTGTTCGATATGAATCCAGAGATTTAAAAACAGTAATATTTAATACATAATATGTAGTCTAATACACCTTGTGTCAAAGTTGATGTAAAATACTGCTTTAAATAATATTATGTAAATGTAAATAAATATCTTACTTCTTGATAGCTTTAAACGCCCTTAAAGGTAGGGTATGTAATTTTTCAAAAACACTTCAGAAAACTGGTTCGGGCCGAAAAGCAAAACAAACTTGTAGCCAATCAGCAATAAGGGGCGTGTCTACTCGTGATATGGAGGAGACGGACACTAGCCGAGTGACAGAAAGATAGAGATGGCGGATAAAAAAACAAAAGAGGAAAACGTCTGCGGAACGGTAAGGCAAGAAGTAGGACCCGTGTAAATATCGGATCAGCTTTCCAGCGCTGGAGAGAACTCAAGGAGCGGAGGCCTGCGATCGGACACTGAGGTTGCTTTGTTTTGTTCTCAATAGATGAGTAACACCGTGTCTACAACAGCTAAAATCTGCCTACACTGGACGCGATCAAACGACCGTTGAAAACCATTTGAAATTTGTGTCAGCACGTCATAAATAGAAGCAGTTTTCTGTCTGGGATTTGTTGCGCCGCGCCGCTCACGTCCGGTGTAGATACGGTGTAACATTGGTTTTGCTTTGTTTCACAGAACTAATCGTTGCCTGGGTTGTGTACGTATATGTGGGGCGGAGCTATCAAAATAGGGGCAAGACCCTTTTGGGGTAGGGGCGTGTTTGTGTTGGTGATTTGAAATATCAACATTGGCTACCAGAAATTGCTTACCCTGCCTTTAATGCACATTATGCAAAACCATTGTGCTTGAGCCAGTCAGCTTTGCCTCATAGAACCGCTGATATTAGTGCATGCTCACTTCCATCAAGCACTCGCACAAAAGCAGAAAATTGTCTCTGCAAACATGTAAGCTATGCAATACAACCTGCTAAGCTGTAGCTTGAGTTAATATATGCTACACAAAATATATCCATGAAGCCTTAGCACTGCAGCATACTTAGATGATTGCTAAAGTAGCAAGTTTAGTGATATGCAAATGCCTAAGCTTTCTAAACCACAAAAACGATGGAAGATCTGTTGTTTGTTTTACTGCATTGTAACTTCATCATGTTTAGTGATTTTCTCTGATATTCATTCTGATTGTGTTTCATACCATTGTTTTTGTTCTGTTTTCAAAGATAAAGTTACGTGTGACTTTTGTTCATTTGAGTATGCCACAGTAATGCAAATTTGATCTTTAACAATTACTATGGGGATAGAGGAAACTCATTTTCATTCTTAGTTAATTGTCTCTGGTGGAACAAACATATTGTCACAATATTCCCTAAATGTAGTTATGTCCTGAGTGTAGGCTTGATTGGCACCGTGTTAAAAGCCTATACTATTTTAAGAGCAACTAAGGGGGAATTTTAATGTTTATTTTAAACCAAACTAACATCACTCAACAACATTTATTTGTCTGATATTGTTATTATTCATATATGATAGTTGATTGTGAATCATAAAAACAACAACATCTCCTCAATGTGATTATTCAAGATTGGCTATTTTTAAATTATTCAAGAGATAGTATTTTTAACTGCTTGGGTAGATGTTTTCTGCTCCTTCAGTTACCTTTTTTATTACATAATCCTCATATTTAGGACTGGGGGTGGAACACATTTAATATTTTAAGAATCATCCATTGAAAAACAGCTAATCTGAATATTTGTCTGAATACCCCTCACAATATCTGTGGTTATGGCTCTGTTATATATGCACATGGATGATATTTGGAGTTAATTCATCAGTTCTGAATGATTCATTCTTTTTGACATTTCTTGGCAGGTTGAGACATTTCATTGATATCATCGATCCTTCCACTTTGTTTGTGACGGAGGTATGGAAATCTTGTCTGTGTTATGTTATGTTAAATTAATCAGTGAGTTGCATTGCTTCTTACCCTGTAATGATCTTTATATACTGTAATTAAGTCAAATCCATAAAGAATGTATGCTGATTCTTACCAACTAATTAAAAATTCTGGATCAGTTCTATATTGTATACTTTTGGATTTCTGTTTTATTTTTATAGAGTCGTTTAAAAGAATGTATCAAACTCCTGGATGATTTTAAACAAAGGAATCTTCCTCCAGGAATTACAGATCACCAGGTGAATCTCGGACATTTTGATGGATACTTATGTAGTATATGTGGTGAAGTGCTTTATAGTGACTTGTGCTCTGTGTTCAGCTCTGGGAGGCTCAGAAGGTGAAGCAGGTCAGTCTTCTGGTCGTTGTTCACTGTCACTTTAAATGATGGTTGGAATTACAGTCACTGACTCATCTCTTTTCAGGCCATCATTCACCCCGATACCGGTGAAAAACTCTTCATGCCTTTCCGCATGTCAGGTAAGAGCATAGAGAGGGTTAGAAGCATTTAAATAATATAAAATGATCACTGTATAAAAAAAATAGAAATGCATACATGTTATTCAGGATCCTTTCATATATATATAAGGATACATTAAACTGATCAAGTGTCAGTAAAGACTTACATTGTTACAAAATATCATATTGTAAATGAATGCAGTTCTTTTGAAGAAAGAATCCTGTAAAAATGTATCACAGTTTCAACAAAATATTAAGCAGCACAAATGTTTCTTTCCCAGTGTTAGCAGCGAATAAGCATATTAGAATGATTTCTGAAGGATCACGTGACACTGAAGACTGTAATGGCTGCTGAAAATTCAGAATAAATAATAAATTAAGAATAAATTACATTTTAAAATATTTTGAAACATTACAAAATCTTACAATATATTTTAAATAAGTTAAAACAGAAAAACAATATTTTACATTAAATTAATATTTCATAATTTTACTGTTTTTACAATTTTATCAAATTAATTGTTATTTTATCAAATAAATGCAGCCTTGGTCAGCATAAGAGGCTTCTTTTTAAAACATTGTAATTATATAGAAACTATATCTTCTCTTTTCTGTTGTTATTTGTTAGTTTAACTGGAATGAAGACTTCTGCAAAATGATATTATAGATGTTATTTTGGATGTGTACACCCCAAAACAGTGATTAGTTCTGCATGTGTGCAGTAGTTTGGTCATGCCATGAAATTAATAATAGAATTGCACCATACTAACACAACACTGTAAATATTCAAACAAATGCAAATGAGGTGAGGAGAGCCATAGAGGTTATTTTTACTGCGTTCTGATTCATTTCTGAGTTCTAATTTGTTGTTGCTCTTTCTTTTATCTGGATGCATTTCACAGGCTATGTGCCGTTTGGAACGCCAATCGTAAGTCTTCTGTTTGCTTATAAATAAAGATCAAAGAGTGAAACAAAGACCACACAGACAGAGCAAATATGAGAGAAGGAAGCCTTGCCAGTCATTCTGCATGCAGTGTTGACACATCCACATCTTCTAAGCATGAGAGCTGTTGAAATCTGCATTGTAATAAACCTTTGTTTCTAGAGATAGGTGTAAATGATTAACCAGCGTGTTGCTGTATGCCCAGCTTACTAGATAAATTGTTATCAGAAGTTGATTTTCTTGCAGGTTGTTGGTCTTCTCCTTCCAAACCAGACTTTGGCCTCTACTGTGCTCTGGCAGGTAAAGTGGCTTGTTCCCATCATTTGAGCACCTCAGTACCAGGAAGCCTAAACGCTGCTTCATCAGTATCCCAACAGCCACTGTTTCACAGTTAGAAATACGTAATTAGACTAAAGTATTCCTAATTCATTCGATTTCCTATATATTTGCCTATTACCAGAAGCTGACTTCATAGAAAATCAAATCAGTCAAAATTTGACAGAGTAATTCAAGAATAATCAACCAATAATTCAAGTGACTGTCGGGCTAATTGAGAATTTCTCTTCTACAGTGGCTCAACCAGAGTCACAATGCTTGTGTGAACTACGCCAATCGCAATGCCACAAAGGTACGGTCTGAAATGCTCTTCAATTCAGGTCAAGTTTTTGAGGTTGAACTATTGCATTGCGGCTGCAGATGGTCATTCAGTGAAGCGTTTCCTCTTCTTGATTCCATTTGAATGATCATTATTGTGTCCTGAGGGCCAGACGTCTGCTCTGCATCTGACTGCGGTTCACAACCTCATGTTTTTTCGATGCACAACGCACAAGTGGTACATTTGCTACACCTGGATGTTGATGATTGTTTTCCCCCCGATTTGATCTTTAGCCAACACCAACCTCAAAGTTTATTCAGGGATATGTGGGAGCCGTCACCAGCGCTGTTTCTATTGCAGTAAGTCAGTGATGAGCAAGTTTTGTTTGAGATTCATTTTGTGAGATTTATTATTAAAATGTTTAATGTTTGATATGAAAAGAATATTTATTTATGATTATAAAATGGTTAATACTCCTTAGTGTTCTTATATAGTACTATAACCTCTTAAGTGATGTTTCACTTGTTAATGTCATTTAAATTCTCCTGTAATATTCGATCTTACTGTAGGTGGGACTGAATGTACTTCTCGAGAAATCCAGCAAATATAACCCTGCCACCAGGCTGTTGATACAGAGGTTTATCCCTTTCCCTGCTGTAGGTATGTCCTTACACAGACAGCATTTCGCTCGACTCCGCAGTCTTACACTCTTCTGCATTGCACGAAGCTCCCCCTGATGTCAGTATGGAAGCATAACACATAAAATACTGTTCATAAGTTTGGGGTCAGTAATATTTTGATTTATTTGATCAGTCATACAGCAAAATAGTAATATTGTGAAATATTATTACAATTTAATTCAATTTAATTGACCCTGGAGCACAAAACCAGTCTTAAGTCGCATGGGGATATTTGTAGCAATAGCCAAAAAAACATTGTATAGGTCAAAATTATCGATTTTTCTTTTATGCAAAAAATCATTAGGATATTAAGTAAAGATCATGTTCCATGAAGATATTTTGTAAATTTCCTACCATAAATATATCAAAACGTCATTTTTGATTAGTAATATGCATTGCTAAGAACTTCATTTGGACAACTTTCAAGGCGATTTTCTTAATATTTAGATTTTTGCACCCTCAGATTCCAGATTTTCAAATAGTTGTATTTCGGTCAAATATCGTCCTATCCTAACAAACAATACATCAATTGAAAGCTTATCTGTTCAGCTTTCAGATGATTCATAAATCTCAATTTCGAAAAATTGACACTTAAGACTTAAGAGATTTTGTGGTCCTGGGTCACATTTATTTTAAAGTGTAATTTTTTCCTGTAATTATTTTCAGCAGCCATTACTTTACTGTCACATGGTCCTTCAGAAATCATTCTAATCTGCTGATTTGATGCTCAAGCAACATTTCTTATTAAAGGCAATGTTAAATACAGTTGTGCTGCTTGATATTTTAGTAGAAACCGTGATGCATATTTATCCAGGATTATTAGAACAGCTATGTTTTATTTTAATAAATGTTTTATTACTAAAAAACAAATAAACATCTCAAGGTACAATACGAGCATTCAATTGTTACAAAATTAGGAAAGTGAAAAAAAAAAAAAAGAATTAAAAATGTAGTAAATGCCCACATATAATCACAGCAATATATGCTTATACATTAAACATCAAAATAAACAAAGGGAGGAAAAAACTTTATCCAGACCCTGTCTCCTTAAAGTAATTTAAAAAGGGGCTCCAAGATTTTATGAAAAGATCGGGTTTCATTCAAATGTTATATTTTCAAGTTTGAGGGCAAAAAGTAAGTCAAAAACCCATTGACGATAGGTTGGAGGAGATGTGCAAAGTGTAATATTATTAATCTCTAAAGCTGTTAGTTAAACATGTTCTGGACGAACCCCAAATAAAGCTGTCAAAGGGGTGGGGTCTATTACTGTGGTAAAAATTTCTGAAAAACAACTAGAAACGAGTAAATTGCAGATTCAACTGGGAATTCTTAGACACATCAAATGAATATTGTATCAGGCTATTTTTATTTTTTTACCTATCCATGTGGTGGAATCTATGTTGATGAACAAATGTGTCCCTTGAGCACAAAACCAGTCTTAGGTCGCTGGGGTATATTTGTAGCAATAGCCAACAAAACATTGTATGGGTCAAAATTATCAATTTTTCTTTTATGCCAAAAATCATTAGGATATTAAGTAAAGATCATGTTCCATGAAGATATTTTGTAAATTTCCTACCATAAATATATCAAAACGTCATTTTTGATTAGTAATATGCATTGCTAAGAACTTCATTTGAACAACTTTAAAGGCGATTTTCTTAATATTTAGATTTTTGCACCCTCATATTCCAGATTTTCAAATAGTTGTATCTCGGCCAAATATTGTCCTATCCTAACAAACAATACATCAACGTAAAGCTTATTTATTCAGCTTTCAGATGATGCATAAGTCTCAATTTCGAAAAATTGGTCCAGATTCACAAATGACCTTTCACAGAAACTGGATGTCATGTTTTGTTTAGCATGGATGGTCATCATTAAGATATGTTTGTATGTTTTACTTCTCAGCCAGTGCGAACATCTGTAACGTAGCTCTGATGAGACACAATGAGCTGTCTGAGGGAATAGATGTGTTAGACAGCAACGGGAATGTAGTGGGATCCTCACGGATAGCTGCCAAACATGTGCGTATGTTAGTTATTCAGTTGGGACTCTCCACTTCAATTTGTTGATAGCTTTTTTTGCCTAAAATGTTTTTTGTTAAGTGTTTTATTTTTAAATCAGTGCAAAATTGTATTCTTACTAGCCATGTTGCACTGTTATATATTTTTATATATTTTCAAAAGTATATATTTTTTTCTTTCAGGCACTGATAGAAACAGCACTAACGCGAGTAGCCCTACCACTGCCAATCTTTGTCCTTCCACCAATCATAATGGCCTTCTTGGAAAAGTATGGAGTTACTTTTTCTTCACTTGCATTTAAATTAATTTCTGAATGGGAATATTTAATTGTTATTTA
>NW_015505588.1:992817-1008192 GCF_001515645.1 Sinocyclocheilus grahami | reverse complement strand
ATATATATATATATATATATATATATATATATATAATTAACATTATATTATTATATAACATTAGTAATATATTATTAATTATAATTTTTATTGTAATTAATTCTCTAAATGATAATTCAATTGTTTAATAGCTACAAAAACAGTCATGAGAGTCTGTTATTACTGTCCTCTGCCAGGCTTCCTCTGATGCAGGCCCATCGCAGGATGATGCTGCCTGTGCACAGTTTAGTATGTCTGGCAGTCTTTGGTCTGTCCTTGCCGCTGGCTATCAGTCTCTTCCCACAGATGTCAGAGGTACCGCAGCAACACCTGCGTCACTTCTCCTATTCCTCTACAGCAAACAATTGCTGCAGCAGGTTTAATTTTGTCTGTCGACCTCTTGCCATTAATCTTTTCAGATGTGTGTGTGTGTGTGTGTGTGTGTGTGTGTGTGTTCTGAATAATAAATATTTTAGCAGGGAATTGCTTGCTAATCATTCTTTGCTCCTCACAGATCGAAGCATCTCACCTTGAGCCGGAAATTGCCATGGCAACAGATTGCAAGGTGCTGACTTACAACAAGGGACTGTGATGAAAGACAGAGAAGTTTAATCAGCTGTCTAAGATTGCCAAGGACATGTAGCATAACAGGTGCAAACCGTATTGAGGAGGAAAATGCATTCTGAGCAATAGTAGCCAGCTAACCCTTTCCTTTACTGCTGAGCCATTTATCGGTTTTATAGAAACTTGATAAAGTAATAATTACAGTATTTACTATTTTACTGACAACTATGACAGGGAGGAAACAAGGCCTTATATTACATGATTTTATATATATTAATAAATACATTAATGTTGATCAAACAAATTATAAATAAGGGTAGTTAGGTGCAGCTTTACATTTTAAATTATATTATACGGTCAGTGAATGTACTTTAATGAAAATGTAATTGAAAAACTGTTTATTGGCATGTCACACTTAATATTTTCCAAATACCTGGAAAAAAAGTTTATTTCTTGTTTTTACATGTACTGGTACAGAGTTAAGTCCTTAAGTATTAACATTTTAAAACTATTTATATTGCAATATTGACACACACATATATGTTTGAAAATTGTACTGTTTTTGAGACTGTGGTTTATTTAAACAATTCATATTTTTATAGTCTGGCATTAACATTTTGTTAATTTGTTTAATAACAATTTTGATTAATATATTTTCTTTTGTTTTCTGTTTGCTTTTACCATGCTTTTGCCATTTTACTTTGAATATTTTATTTGAGTAATTATTTTATATTAAAAAAAACAAAGTTCGGATCAAGACACCATGTACTATTACCTTTACTCAAGTGAAAAGAGCTTATAAATAGGACATAATGGATACAAACAGCAGTAAAAAAAAAACACAAGCATCATCACATTTCCAAACCATAAATGAACATTTCTCTCTCATCTCCCTCATGTGTCTTATTCAACTGTTTGTGTTTCACAACAATCCTCCAGGTCAAAGGTTCCAGATTCAAAAAGGATGAGCAACATTCTTGTTTTTTCAGCTTCTCCTTGTCTTTGAATTTCCATCACAAATTACACAATGCAATATTCAGCAAAAGTGGATTTTGAACCAGGAGCTTGCATCAACGCAAACAGCTTCATATAAGAAACCTTCATCAGATTAGAAAGAGAACGTCTGGTTTGAGTGACCGTACCATTGGCTATGCAAAAAGTCACGCTGTACACGTATACAGTACACAGTACAAAACAAGCATGGGTCAGACTTGAGCACATGCAACGGGCTAGTCTTTCCTTCCCATTCACTTAAAATTCACATTATATGGCTGAACATATAAAGTTAGACGATATCTTGCATATGCAAGAGCAATGCATTAATAGTGCAATATATCATATATATTTGAGAATCCTTTGACATTTGTTATGGCAAAGTTATAAATGGATGCACACAAAACATTTTACCTCAATGTAAGCACTAAGCTACATGACAAAAACTTCTTATCAAATGCATAAAAAGTAACGAATAGATCAAACCAAGGCTAATTCCGATTACTGGGGTGTAACATGCATGAGACCTGTGGGGATTGTCTAGAAGTTAATTCCCTTTTACGCTAATCTTGGACCAGTCTTTCCCATCAATAAAACTGGCCTTAGATCAACCTCAAAGTGCAACTTCTATGAACACTAAATGGCTAAATAAAAACACTGGGAGTGTGTGAAGGATGCAAGTGTGTATGTGGATGATGAATGGGACACTCCACTTGAGTTTGGCCCAGGAGGAGTTCCTTCTCCCTGTATAAACACGGTCTGCTGATCTGCTGACTGTGAGAATGATAGAGCCTCAGGAAGGACAAAATAGAGTGAGCCAACCACAGAGCCGTTACACACCACAGAGAGATCTGCAAAGAGAAACGCGCTTACAATAATGTGTTTCCTTGTAAAATATGCATGTTTTGGTGAACTGAGCCACAGATCTCAAAACAAAATACAAGTCACTTCAATTTCTCCTTTACCTGTGCACAATTGAGCTCAGAGTAGAACGAGGAGGTCTCAACGTCCAGATATAGAGGAACAGACTGTGACTCAGCACAACTGCAGAGACCGAGAAAATCATTCAATACATCACTATGTGACAACATTATGTAGGCATTTCATTCATCAATGAAATGTGTATTCAACAGTATACATTGTATTTTTTTAATAAATATGAATACAGCATGCTTTTTATGATTTTGGACCATAATCAAGTCTCTAAAGCTGCTTTGAAACTATATGTATTGTGTAAAGTACTACATAAACAGTCTTCCTGTCAGCTTATAGATTTAAAGATTTGTGTACCTGTAGGGTCTGGTGTTGTGGTCCGTAACAGTGTTGCACCAGGACACTAGGCCCAGGGTGAGAGTAACACTGGCCCCTCCAGAGAGGAAGAGCACACACAGACTCAGCAGCAGCGTGAGGAAGGCAGAGAATAGCGTGCTGCAGGAAAAGGAGGGAAAATGAATACCAATGGATCATGCAGGTTGGTCTCTCCAATGACCATATAATTATTCCTTACTTCGCAGCCCAAACAATGAAGATGAAGATCCAGACATCGTTCTACGAGCTTCCCCCAGAGACCCACACCTCACTGCGAGATTCGCTCCTGTCTCACATCCAGAACCTCAAAGAGCTGTCTCCAATCATCGTCACACAGGTAACATCACCGTCCGTTTGAACCGGGGTTGTATCTGCTAAACCTGATTTGGACGTGATTTGTGCCCTGAATCAAAATATAGGTAGGGGTGTGCGATATGACGATTAAAATGTTTCCACGATCTGTTTTGAAGAAATATCGTAGTTCTGGCGCCGCCTTATCAAGATATTGTACAACACCACATACATTCACATCAGTGTTAACTCAGCGGTAGAGTTACTCTCACAGGACACTGCACCTATTCGCAGTCACAACAGTACATTATTTGCATGTGCTTTAAAGCCTTACTGGTTAAATATTGAATTCACGTGCTGTTCTGACGTGCGCTTTTTCTGAGCGCTTGCACCCGAAGCACGCGCACACTAAAAAGCCTGTCAAACAGCACCTGATTGCTGAACTAAGTTATCTTTTGTGCTAATACTGTCAAAACACACAAGGTTTACATACAGAATCAGTTGGTAATGTCTAAAATTAAAGTAAACAGTTGAGAGAAAAACGGATGCATGCCTGTATATTAGATGCGTGCAGCTCTTAAAGGGACAGTACTAAACATGCAGGCGACAGTCATTAAAGAGAGAGTGCACCCTAAAATTTAATTTCTGTCATTATTTACTTATTATTATAAATTATTTACATGTTGTCCCATACCTGTATTAATTTATTTCTTGTGCTGAACACAAAAGAAGATATTTTGAAGAATGTGGGTAACCAATCAGTTGCTGGTCCACATTGAATTTGATAGTAGGAAAAAAAAATACTATGGAAGTCACTGTGGACCAGCAACTGATTGGTTACCCACATTCTTCAAAATATCTGTGTTTTTCTGTCAATATGGGGTGCTGTGTGTACATTGAGGAAAAAAATTAACTTAAATGATTGATGTATATATATGTGTGTGTGTGTGTATATTGTATGTGTGTATATATATATACACACAAAATATATTTTATATATATTTTTTATACAAAACGTTAATTTTTCCTTAATCTAAACAAAAAATGATTGAAGCTATATATATATATATATATATATATATATATATATTTAATTATATAATATAATTACATATTTTAATATAGTGTATTTACATAAAATATTTAGTTTTTAATATACAGAATATTAAATAATATTAAACCGAATTATATATATATATTCGTTAATTAAAGCATTATTAAATAACTGAATAATATACTTAAAATGTATATTTATATATTGTAATTACATAAAATATTTTACATTGTACTAATATAAAACATTACATATTTTTAATATACACAAATATAAAAAAATATAAGCTGAATATATATAATTTTCAAACTGTTGTATCATATATTTTATTCAGTTTTACTTATATATATATATTAATTTAATGTTGTTGATCAAATATAGCATTCTAATGTTTTAATTGTAGCTATTAAAGTTTTATGTCACATTATTAAGACTCACTCGTCGTGCCGCCGGTGGAGGTAGAACAGGCTCCTCCAGCCCTGAACAGCGCCGTACAGCACGGTGAAAACACCGACAAATGTGGCGAACTGGCACGCCGCTAACGGACCCCACTGCAGCACCAGATGAGTGACCTCTCTGGACTCTCCCTCGCCCAGCGTCAGGTTCTCCGTCCTCCAGAAGCCCTGACTAAACAGCGCGCACCTCCCCTTGAAAGCGGATCCGTTTAGAGCGAGCGGCACGACCACCAGGAGTCCCGCAATAACGGACAGGGCGTGCGCGGCGCAGTGAGCCAGCAGCAGCCGCCGATCCAGCTCCATGTTCCCGAAGATTCGTCTCAGCCGGCGCTAGAGGAGTGTAGCCTAATTTACCTGCGGGAATCTCGACGTTTGTTTTCGACAGTGTAGCTGCAAATGTAAAGCATAAACACAGTGGAATTTTCCAGCAGCGCAACGCAGCGAGTGTGTTCGGGACTCCTCCCTCCGGCGGGGCGGGGCGGGGCGGGGGCGGGGGCGGGACGCTTCTCGTTACACAACGGCGCTCTCGCCAGCTTCACGTACGCGCGACGCGACTCAAGAGCTGCCACATAAACTGCATCTTTTATATCAAATATGCCTGTAATTGATTTAATTTGATTTAAATATTTAATTGACATTTGATTAGAAATGTCAGTAAAAGCGGTTATTGTGTTTTTCATGACAAAGGCTTGCACCCATTTAAAGCTTCATTCGGTCAGTGGATCAGCGCTATGATGAAAATGGGTCATCCATCATGATTCATGCGTAGACTGTGTTTCCAAATCAACCGTCGTGCTGGTCGTTGTTACCAATGGAAATGAGATATAACAGAAATAGATATTTTAGGCCCACCAGTTTTTAAAAGAAATAAAAAGAAAAGCTGACATTTGATTCCTCAAATGTGAGGTCCAGATAGAAACGTATATCGGATTTCTTTTGTTTGGTATATATTTTTCCACCAACAAGTTTTAAAATTCTACTCTCTAACTTTTTTTCTCTCGTTCAAGCAGACTCACTTCTCTATTTAACTAATAATAAAAATGTGACAGATTCCCAAAACACAATAAAACATGTTATAGTGATTGCCCTATTCACGAGGATCTACTTTTCTCTACTTAGTTCCTTAGTCGGTGTTTTCCGGGTTTTTTTATTTGTTTCTTCATTATTTTTATGTTTATATTATATGAATATTTTAAATTATGTACATATAATTTTAATCTATATATGGATGTGTTTTTGTTTCCTTGTGTGTTACATGTGATTAGTTCATTAATTTTTTTAAGATGTAGATCATAGATTATGTATATGATGTAGATTATCATATGAGTTTGCGCTATTAATATTCTACCGGCAGGAGGTAGTATTGCCAAATGCAATGCTGCAACCATAACAAGCACGAAGAAGAATGTCAAAGATTTCTTTCTTTAGTGTCCCAACAATATTTTCTTCATTAAACTGGCTTCTAAGCAGACTTGCAACTCTTTTAAAGCTTTAAACGCAATGGACGAAAAGGTAGGTTAGGCTGCATGCTGTGCTGGGCGCAGTTCAAATCCATTGAAATGTGTTAAGTTTCAAAAAATTACGACTTTTTCAATGATGTGAATTCTGTTATATGTACTTCGATTTCATGAGCTTGTTTGATTTGATTTATAAACTGTCTACTACACACCTAATGAATGAACATGAAAGAGATCAGTGTTCTGTTGGGAAAAACAGCCTACGGTGGTTTGCTGGTGTTAGTTTGTCTCTCTGCTTATGGTTTCAGAGAGGACTAGGGGACTTCTTATCTGGTCATACTGGAAGACCAGATATACACTGGTTTGGCTTGGCCAGGATGGGAGACCTTTCTGAATCTTCTAAAACCAGCATATAATGAATTGACAGACTGGTCT
This sequence comes from Sinocyclocheilus grahami, assembly GCF_001515645.1. Classification (NCBI taxonomy): domain Eukaryota; kingdom Metazoa; phylum Chordata; class Actinopteri; order Cypriniformes; family Cyprinidae; genus Sinocyclocheilus; species Sinocyclocheilus grahami. The sequence goes on along the minus strand of NW_015505588.1, from coordinate 1,001,656 downwards.
CCTGATGCAGATGCTGTGGCTACATATAGGGTTAAAATGCAGTAGTTTTGTGTTGTCAACTATTATTTTGGTTATGCTTGGCAGGTTTTAGGTCCTACTGCAGGGGATGATGGGGCAGAGGCCGGTGCATCGTCATGTTTGAGAGCCACTGGAGAATCATCTGGCTCCCGTTTGGAGTCGCAGCTCCAGGAGGCAGTTCGATTAAAGACGGAGGGGAATGCATTCTACCGGGAGAAAAATGTGCGCATTGCCATTGGACGTTATCATCGTGCTTTGCTCGTTCTCCGTGGCCTGGACTTGGGTGAGGTGACCTCTGCCCTGCAAGGGTTAATGGCGCAGGTGCCTAAACTGAGCCAGGCGCAGGAGGACCTGCTGAGGAGCACTCAAGTAGACTGCTATAACAATTTAGCAGGTTTGCATTTCTTCCAAAAAAGATACTGTGGCGGTGTGAGGTAGTAATGCTTTGGTACTGAATTAAACAACACTAAAGTGTAATAATTTTGCAGGCACTTTTTTCCAAAGCTAATTTCTGTGCGTTTTTAAGCACATTTATAGGAACAGTTTCTTACTGGGCAGGCTAGGCTAGGTATCATCATTGGTCATGCATTATCATAGTATTATTATCTGTCATGCATGATCATACCCTTTGGTTTAACCATTTCCTATTGGTTTGAAACCTCCGAACCAAATCCTTCCATTTCTGTCTATCTCAGCAAAACAGTTTCCATCTATTTTACCCCCATAACTAGGATCCTGTTATTTGCTCTCACTCTTTGCTGGCATCTCATCATATTGACCACATTAAAACCTCAAACCATAACGGTTAATAATCATATGAGAAGTAGGAAACAAAATCGTGTGAACTTTGTCCTTGATCTCATGATAACTCATAGCAGAAGAGATCTTGCTTTATTAAACACTACCATTCAAAACTTTGTGGTCTTTTGAAAGAAATGTATACTTGTATTCAGCAAGGACACACTAAACTCAAAAGTGGCAGTAAATGGATTTATAATCTTACAAAGATTTCCATTTCAAATAAATAGTTCTTTTTAACTTTCTATTCTTCAAAGATTCATCAGAAAAATGTATGCAAGCACGTAGCTTGCCTTCACAGAAATAAATTACACTTTACAATGTATTTGAGATTTTAATAGTATTTCACAATATCCCTGTTTTTACATTGTTTTTGACCAAATAAAGCCTTCGTGGGCATGAGACTTCTTTCAAAAATCTTACTGACGACAAAGTATTGAATGGCAGTGTTTGTAAATCTTATCTGGAGAAGCATTCTCCTCTTGACCTATTTGTGTGTTTCACAGCATGTCTGCTGCAGCGAGAGCTGGTGGACTATGGCCGTGTGTTAGAGTACAGTCTGAAAGTGCTCCAGTGGAGGTCAGGTGACATTAAGGCCCTCTACAGAGCTGGAGTGGCCTCATTAGAGCTGGCTGATGCTCAGACTGCTCGACATTACCTCACACAGGCCAGCAGGGGGAAACCTAACGGTAAAAACCTACTACATCCCACCTTTCTTGTCTGTTTGATCATTCGCCAACCTGCACCAGAGGTCGCCAGAACTCTCCTAGGGGTTACCAAGTTGAGTTAGGGGAACTACCGGTAATTGATTTTGCTGGATTCAGTTTGTCAAATTATCGTTATGATATAAACACGGATATCTAGCTGAGAAAAAAAATCAAAAGAGCAGTAGGTCGTTCACTTACTGCATTCTGTCTACGTAATATTTTTATTATCTCTGTCCATGTGGGTGTCAGATATTTGCTTTTGCCTAGCTATTTTTTCAGTGTCTCATGCCATGAGCAAAGTCAAGTTAAAAATAGTTCAAAAACATGTCACAAGACCCCTGCATTCTCTTCTGTTCCTTCAGCTATATTTAAATGCAAGAATGTGTCCTGTGTGAACAGGCATCTAAGCACGGTTAAATGCCACACAGAATAAGTGAAAATTTGATGATAATCATATGGCAATCATATGATTTGATATAACACTGCTTTCTGAAAAAAAGCCAGACACAGGGTTCCCATTAAATATTACTGGGCTGGTCATTTGATAAGTTACACAAATTTTCCACAGTATTCGGCGGACTTCATTTATTTTGGTTTATCTGGTGCCTATCTTCACAAGTTTGCTTGTCCTATTAAATAAAAAAAGTGTATGTGTGCTTACGTTTAAATGTGTGTGTCAGAAAGCATGACAGGGAAAAAAAACCCTGAGATAAAGCTGCCAGGGATTTTCAGCTACAGTTTTCACAAGGGAATACAGTGTGGGAGCCTGTTATGTAATGCAGTGTTGTGTTGTTACATTTTGTGGATGCATCCATTTTCTTAAGCGTCAGTAAGATCAAACACCTCTGCTTTGCAGCCTTCGATTGAACTGCTGTTTCACATCTGCATTCAAAGTTTAGGTCAGTGCTTAGATTGGAAATAATGAGGCATTCATATTGCCCTGTTATCCATTTCTCAGATCCTGATGTAAAGAAACAGCTGCAGCGAGTGGAGGAGAGACTCAGCCAAGACTATCAAAAAGAGAAGGCACTGTACAAAGGCATGTTCAGCAAGCAGAAACAGGGCGAGGAACAGTTAGCAGAGGAGAAGACCCAGAAATTGGTCTAAACGGACAAATACACGACTCGAAGTGAACATAAATAGAGTTAAATGAAGCTTGAGCTGTCGTCACCAGGAGGCAAGTGGGATGTTTTGCTTCAGGGCATGGATAATTTGCTACATATGGCATTTACTCGTGTTGAAGGTCCAGTAGCAGGACTGGATGTGTGGCTGAAATCTGGTGCAACGTGGCAGCTTGAACAAGAATTTTAATGCACTTAAAATGCATTGTACTCTGGTCTTGTATGGCTAATACACTGTCTAGCTGCTTCTGTTTTGCATTCAGTTTCTTCCAGTTGTGAATCTGTATTTTTATTTTCAGATGAAAGTTCTCGTCTTTTGTTTAGTAATCCTAATAAATATTTTTTGAAAGCACTCTATGCATAATTTATTTGCCATTTGAAACAGAATGCTCAAAAGCTGTTGTTCGATTGTTAATGGATTATGCTAATATGATTATGGAAATGCTGTGAGAAGACATTTCATGTCTATGACAGCAGATTTTTGTATGTGAGATCTCATGTAATCCTATTGTACCATAAAACACTTCACTCAGCAGTAGCAACATATGCAGTAATTGCAAAGCAAATCAGTAAGGATAGTTTTAAATTGGAAATACTTTTATTGATTTTTCATCAGTTTCAGCACTTGAACAATCATTTCACATTCTATATTTTTTTCAAAGTCCTGAGCATAAGTTCAAACAACATCTTTTTGTATATGGTCAGCATATACTTTAGAGTGCTTTTTTTAAAGCATATGTTCATAGTAAAAACAACACCACTATGACCATAAGAGTGCACATAGACACAGCATGGCATGCAGAAGCACCTAAGCAAGCAGGAAGAGAGAAAATTGTAAGTTTGGAAAAGTTGGCAGCTTGGCTTCTACCATTCTGAAATGTTCATACTAATCTTTCTTTTTCGACTTGTGGTTTTTATTGAAACTGAGGGACCTCATAGAGCCAAACACTTTCCTTCCAAGGTCACGGAATGATCTGGAACGGGTGAGAGGAGCCAATGGGGGTGGCGAGGGCGAGAGCGATGGGGACGAAAGAGGAGAAAGCGAGTGACTGCTTCCCTCCAGGCTCTGGGAACGAGAGAGATGGAAAAGACTGGCAGTTGAAGAATGATGTTTCTCCTCTTTTCTCACAAGATTGCGAGCGCGTTCAGAGCCCCGTCCTGCACGGCTGATCTCAAACGAGGACCGCCACTGATTGCTTTCCCGTTTTTGAGAATGTGGCTCGAGAATTCCCTGAGACTCGCTTCGAAATAACCCTCGCCTGGACAACCGGAGGCTGGAACTGCGACTGTCCCAACTCGTACCTTTCTTTTTCGAATTGTTCCCCCTTTGATCTTGCCTACTGGATGATTTTTCTTTCAACGAGGTGTGCCTCCAACCAAATCCTCCAGCTCTCTCATCTCGCTCATCCTCCTCCTCCTCTCGTCCCCAAAATCGTGTTTCGAACCCCTTCCAAAACTTTCCACCCTTTTTAGGGGTTTCAGTGCTCATTTCATCCTCCCATCCGGTGCCATAGTCCCTGCCCGAATAGCTACTAACTGTGGATGCTCGAATAAGTTCTCTTGAGGCATGTTTGCCTTGGTAGAGCCGCTCTCCATCCCCACTCCTCCTCCACCCTCTTTCTTGAGGCCTCCACCCAGCCCCTGCGTTCTGCCTGAGGGAACCTCCACGAGGCCGAATGGGACCCTCCAGTGGGGAACTACATGGGTGAAAGCGTGGAAGAGAGCACTGAGATGGGGAGTCACGCCGAAATACTGAAAGCTGGGCAGGAGTGAAGGGTGAATTTGAAAGTAGCCGAGGAGGGGAGTGGACTCTGTTGTGGGAGGAGCCTGGAGAGGAGGCAGAGTCTGATTGATTATGTGGGAAGGGCAGAATAGGAGAAGAACGAGTAGGAGTGGGACCAGAATTGTCCGAATGAGGGCTACCTGACTGTGACGTCAGTGCCGAATGGCAATCCGAGTGTGAAACTTGTAGGCGATGCTGTTGAGATATGTAATCCTGTCCGGTGCCTGCACCTGCCCAGGCGTTTGATAATGGTGTCAGATTAGTTCGATCCAATCCAAACGGGTGCTGAAATGATGAGCAGGAGGAGTGCCGTGTAGGAATGTTACTTGGAGAAGCAGACCCTACACCTCTTTCTCGTTCACTCCTAAAACATTCGGCATCCAACTCCACCCCCTCCTCCATCAAGCCAAGAACTACAGATCTCGGCAGGCCAGATACACGAGAGATTTCACATACAACTGCAGACTCCTCATTGAGTTTGGGAGGGCTGTCTGAAGCTTTGGTTGGAGGACAACCCTCTGCCTCTTCCCTTGAGGCTCCACTCCAGTCTAGTGACTTGGAGAATCCCATTTGCCCAAAGCTCTTTCCAGTTATCTCCAGAGACCCTCGATTGTTCACAGAGGAAGGGCAGGTGGCGATCCTTGGTCTCCTGCTCCAGTTTGGAGTGCTGGTGATGGTGGACGTCGAAGAGGAAGGGGAAGCAGTTGGAGTGACTATACTTGCAGAGAGATGCCCACATGATCCTGAGACCTCTTCTTTCACATTTTTAGCATCAACACTCAAAGTCTTGTTCAGATTTGGATTCAGGTTCAAATTCAGATTTAAGTGGAAGCTGATGTTGAAATCCTCCCCTGTCACGGAGGGCAAGTTTCCTAGGTTGATGGAATTGCGACTTGCGTGTTTACCAATACTGCTGAGGCTGACTCTAGCTGAATTGCCCAGGATAGACTTGCAAGGGGTAACACTCCCTCCGGACAGGCTGGAGGAGGAAGCACTTCTTGGGTGAATCCACTCATAACCAGCTCCTGCGATGTTTATTTGGGGTCCACGGCTGGAAGTTTCAGCGGCCACCCTGCAGTGATGCCGATGGACTAATCTGTTGATGTATTGCTCCAGCTGAGTAAAGGAAGGAGAGGCTGGGGGTTGGCCCTTCTCAGGAGGTTGCTCAAGCCCTGGCTCCACAGGCTGATCGCTCTCTGGACTGGGGGAGAGGCGGGTGGGGGAAGGTTCCTGGCAGGTGGTGAACAGGGGGCTCTGGAGGGCCACAGCATGAAGTGGACTAGGGTAAGGGTACACCTCTTTTGTCTTCCGAGAAACTAGGTCAGAGCAAAATTTAGGGTCCAGCTGAAGCTGTGGACTGGAGTTGGAAGAGGGTAAAAGAGAGCCGGGATGAATGCCTCCCAAACTGGAGCAAAGGTCTGTCAGGAACATGAGGCTATTGAGCTCAAGGTCCCCTGTTCAAAAAGAACAGAAAAAGTTTGTAAAGTTATTATTTACATTCTTCTTATTTAATATACAATAATAAATTATGTAAAGATTCGAAAACAGCATCACATCAAAAACACCAAATTATTAAAAAATGAATATTATTTTTATTAAACAATATATTTTTTGAAATATTGCATAAAAATATGGGTACCATTTTTTCCATTAACATCATTTTTATTTATTTTTTACATTCCCAACAAAATTATTATTAATGTAAATAATAATTATGCATATGGACATTTAAAATTTTTGTTGTACTTTTAATTTTTAATTCCTATTACTAGCAAATAGTGCTTATCATTAAATGCTCATTACTTTTTTACAAGCTTTTTATAGTATGAAATGCAAATGTACAACAAATCCTACCATAATGTAGAAGTATTTCTAACAATTTTTGCTTATATAAATGGGCAAATGGGTTTTTAAGTTCCTCTTTCTTTTGGGTTTTGAATGAAATATGACTCAGACATGGGATTTTTTAATATCACAAGTCATACCAGTAGAAAATGGCCTTCTTTCTTGTTTCTCCACTGTGCCCTCAGGACACTCTGTACTATGAGACTCAGCCTCCCTCCAATGAGTGGCACTATGATCCAGTGAGCGAGGCCTACAGCTGACTTTCACTGACCCTCCAGGAGCCGCCTCGCTGGCTACGGAGTAACAAGAGTCTGACAGAGAACTCCCACTGACCGAGTAAAAACCTGCGGACAAGAGAATGATAGATGAAGTTAAGAGCATTAGGGGGAGCAGTGCTTCAGGGGTGACACATGATATAAATGATGGGTTTGCCATAAAAAGCCAAGGTTAATGTTTGCCAAAGTAAAAAGAGAACTGCCAAAAACACAGAAACTATGTGTCATGTTGAAGTTGAAAGGTCAACACTGAATCATTTGTTTCAAACAGAGCCCCAAGCTATCCAAGCTATGAGTCATGCACTTGTGTGAAATGTATTACTATTTCATGCGAGGCTCATTCCTCAGGGAGGGCTTAAAGGATAACTGCTTTTGATTTAGAAATTTCACACAGTTCCACTGATTGAGGAATCGCTACATAGTTTATCCAAAATGGTTCCATTTTGTTGTGTAGGTTTAATCTTATCACAAAGTGCTGAAGTGTAAAATGCCAGTTAAGAGAGCCATTTGTGGTTTTGTGGCACTATCAAAACATTGCTATTTTGGTCTGAGATATATTATTTCTGAATATATGATTTATTGTATCTCTGGATATCTGGATATTCCCTTTTATTTTACATACAAAACAAAAATAAATTACATATTTTAAGCTGTAGCTCCAAAACATGTTGCATTGTCTTGACTTTGTACTGGATGCAGAAAGAAAACAAATCTGGCTGTATGTAAATACCTCATATAAAATTTTGTTCTTTGGGTGTCTTTAATTCCCCTAGTTACCAGTCAGTGTTCATGGATTTTCTGACTATAAATCTTAGTATTTACTAAAGCCCGACCGCTATATCGTTTTGCCGATATTATCGGCCGATATGAGCCTGTCGATATATCGGCGAATATGCCGCCGATATGATTTTTTTTTTTTTACAGACCATAACGCAGATAAAATGCTTGAAATTGTGTAATTACTTAGTTTGTCCAGCAGAGAGATTGCTTGCTACTGGCGACCTGGATGAAACGCTTTAAAGCTTAAGTCTATGGAAAACCACTGAAACTTTGAACGGCCATATCTCCGTAATGGCGCGGCGAATCCGCACCAAATTCAGGAAGATTCCTTCAGCTCGAGGAACCCTCTCGAATATGAATCGGGTGTATGTCTAGAAGCCCGCTTTTGAATGAGACCACCCCCGCGTCAATAGCCCCCGGGGTCCGGGAGTTACAGGTGGTTAAATTCGCGTTCCGGTGCCGAACGATCAAGCGATCCCGGGGGGCTACCAACGCGCGGAGGGTGGCGTTTGAGAGGGCTCCTCGAGCTGAAGGGATCCCCCGAATTTGGTGGAGATCCACCGGCGCATTCGTGAGATAGTGACACCAGTCAGCACTTTCACTTCAGTAAGGAGGTCTCTTGTTCAGGCAGCAGCATTCAAGCGTGGACTTATTCGACCGTAAGTGCCCTGCGAAGTGGACTTCACATGATATTCCGCCATGATTCCAGTTCCAAGGGAACGTACACGTTACATTCAAAGGGCATTAAAGTGCGCGAGACGTGAATTTATATTTAGGGATGCACCGAATGTTCGGCAACCGAACCGAATAAGTGAAAAGACCGAATCAATTGTACCGAACAATGATATGACGCGATCAAATAGCAACCAGCGCAGAGTGAGAGGCGCGCACTCTTTATAATGCAGCTCACACGTCAGCAATGTGGAAAACCAAAGAGATATTCTTTATCAAAGTTAAGACTTTGCCACGCCCCCCTAAAACGGCTCGTTCTAACACTCCCCCACATATCTACCTCACTATGTGGAACTATTAGCATAATGCCGCCCAAATGTGCATGCAAAGAAAGAAGGCGTGGTTTCAGTAACCGCAGTTAGTGTTGAAGCAGCCATGTCAGGGAGACGCTGTGTGTTTCTAGGCGAAAGCAAAAGCACTTTATTTGGCCTTCCGAAAGAAGATGCATTTAGGAATCTTTAAGATTACTTACAACAGAATAGCAATGCATTTTATGGACGACCGTTTCGTGAACCTAGGAGAGGAGGCAATTCTGACTTTGCTATGACAATCTGGCGCTTCTGAATCAGCTACTGTTTTGTTATTAGTTTAAGTATTTGCTATTGACTGTTCAAATGCGGAGTTTTGCGCATCGTGTGTATGTGTGTGCGAGCGAGCGAGAGAGACAGAGAGTGCAAGATAGCTAGAGAGAGAGAGCAAGAGAAAGAGAGAGAGAGAGAGACGCGGTCACATCACAGTGGAGTCAGCTGTCTTAACCATGGCTTGTGTACTGCAAACACA
>NW_015505588.1:992036-992453 GCF_001515645.1 Sinocyclocheilus grahami | reverse complement strand
ATCGGCCAGGCCGGCGCCACCAGCAGCTCTGTCAGGTCCGGGAACCAAGGCTGGTTCGGCCAGTTCGGGGCCGATGAGTGATGAGTATCACCGAAGCCCCCTCCTCCCTGATCTTGCATAACACCAGTGGCAATATCTTGATTGGAGGAAACGCATACAGTCTGGCTGCTTGCCAGTGCGATGTCAGAGCGTCCCCTTCCAGCGGGGAGTGAGACAGGGAGAAGAACAGCGGGCAGTGCGCATTCTCGCTCGTGGCGAACAGATCCACCTCCGCTCTCCCGTAGCGCGTCCAAATCATCCGCACCGACTCGGGGTTCAACCTTCACTCTCCTTGAGGAATCCTCTTCCTCGAAAGCATGTCCGCCCCGCGGTTCAGGAGACCGGGGATGTGCGCTGCTCTGATGGAGAGAAAGTGAC
>NW_015505588.1:991269-991621 GCF_001515645.1 Sinocyclocheilus grahami | reverse complement strand
GGGACCCCACGCCTTCCTGCGGAAATCCGGCTCCTGGCGAGGAGCAGTAACGTTAGCCGTCACCGCTGCGGTCGCTGGCCTGGGATTATCTCTCCGCTGGGAAGAGCCAGGTGCCGACGAGGATCTGGATCTCGCCGTCTGTTGCTGGAAAGCGCGCCTCGGCATCACGTGACTCATGGCTTTGTCGCACTTTTGAGCCTCCGCGAAGCGCTCAGTAATGGACTCCACGGCGCTACCAAAAAGGCCGGAGGGAGTCACAGGAGCATTCAGCAGCACTTTACGGTCAGCATCCTTGAGGTCAGCTAGGTTTAACCAAAGGTGCCTCTGAAGGACGACCATAAAACCCATGGCC
>NW_015505588.1:990962-991231 GCF_001515645.1 Sinocyclocheilus grahami | reverse complement strand
CGTCGCCGCGCGTAGATCCTTAACGGCCTCTGCCGTGAGGGCTCCGCCCTCCGCTGCCTGCAGGAGCTTCACCTGAAAAACCTGCAGCACTGCCATGGCGTGCAGCGCGGAAGCCGCCTCGCCATCAGACGCATATGCTTTATTGGCAAGGTGGGCAGTGGTCCTGCACGGCTTTGAGGGGAGGCTGATGTCTGAGCCTAGGGTCTTGGCTGCTGCAGGACACAGGTGCGCAGCGACGGTCTCCTCGACTGGGGGAGAGCGCACGTACC
>NW_015505588.1:925664-988810 GCF_001515645.1 Sinocyclocheilus grahami | reverse complement strand
TCGAGTCATCCCCCTCCTCCTGGCTAAAGGATACAACCTCCGCGATGTTGGAAGGAGGGCGGAAGCAGTCCTCGGGGAGTGAGACCGGGGAACGGGGTGACCGTTGGGGTTGGTGGAGTGACAAGACGACGCTCCCGTCACCGGGAGGGCCCACCAACGCTGGCGGCAGTGGGCCTCATCCCAAATAGGCCGCAAGCCACATCGCGGCGGGTCCGGAGCACGCGGGCTGGAAGGTCCGCGCAATGCCCGCAGTTGGACTCGTCCAGCGCCGCCTCGGCGTGGGCCAGGCTGGAAGGGAAGGAGTTCCCATAATGGAGAAATATCTCCGTAATGTCTCCTGAAAGCTCGAGAGGGAACGAAGTGTTTGAGAGAGGCGGGGCATAGAGGACCTACAATAATGTACAGTATTTGAAAAATAATGTGTTTTTTGAACATTAAAGCATGTCAACATATTCTGTTACACCAAATAATGATCTTTAAAAAAAGCATCATATGACCCCTTTAAACTGTTGGAGAAAGAGCAAAAATCATTACAAGCACCGACATCAAAAGACTGTTTAGTGCTGCAGCGCATGTCTTCAATGAGAAGAGGACGGGCTGATTGTTGCTGGTTACTGTATGATGATTGAAATCGCGAAATGGCCTTAAACAATTAGTAAATAAACTGCAGAATGTTATGTTTTCTAATACACGAGCGCACTGCATGCATTCTGACAGCGCTGCACAAACTCGCAGCAGATCTGCTTGTTAACCAGGGTTCAAAGTCCAAAGCGCGAGGAAACTCTGCGCTGAATCAGTCGTCAGTTGCTCAGACACATTTTTATGAATTTTTACAAGGCATGTGACAATGCGATACGTACGACATATTCGTAATGAGACTCATTCATAAATCTGTTATGAACAAAAAGGAAGCATTGAAGTCTTCCTGCGTGTTTCCGCCAAAATAAAAGTTGAGAAAAAGCAAGAGCTCTTATCAACATTCATAAATGTTAGTATTGTAATTTTACTGTTGTTCTGTAAAATAAAATAAAAAGTAAGACAATAATAATGATAATAATCATTACAATAGCTATGTTTTAATACATTTATTATAACATTCACACATCGTGTTCAAATTAGGCTCTTTAATATTTTCTAATGTTTTAAAAAGAAGACCAGGTTTTGACTAACACCGCTGAATAAAATACAATACCAAGAATAACCAACTGTGACTAAATAATTATATAATGCTTCAAATGCCAAATACTAAAAAGGGAAACAATACTGTGGAACAATGATTAATCACACAATTCCTCTTTGTGAAAAAAAGTGCTTTAGAGAAGCATCTTGACGTGAGATATTTCAAGCAGTCTTTGCTACAGGTTCAAGTATCCACACAAAGACATTCTGAACTGTTCTTTAAAAAACACCAAAGGGTTATTATTGCGGAATTTGGAGTACAAGCACCTGAGCTTGGTCTAGAGTCGCAGTCAAGCGGTGTTGTGCCAGGGAAGTCTGGAGTGGGATAGGACAGCAGATCAGACGGGATGTCCCAGGACAGCGTGGACCAGCGTGAGCTTATCCCCTCTCCTGTCGTGCCGAGGCAAGATGGATCAGGGTTTGCAGGCGACAGACTCTGAAACAGATGGAGGAGTCATGTTACTACAAGATAAGGTGATGACACAAAGACCCCAGCGTTTACACCTGGTATTAACATACGATCATGATGCATGTGATCGCATTGCATTTGTCGCTACACACTAATCCATCATGACACATCCCAGACAGCACCAAAGGACCGCCTACCCACCTGTCCATCGATTATTTCACTAAAACAAAAGGTTTAAACTTTTTTTTAAATGGTTTTAGAAGAAAAAAAACATCTGATTGAAAAATCTGGAATGCGCAGGCATAAACATGCACACAACATCAATAACCATCAATGCCAGTGACAAACAGATAATGTGCCACACAAACAACTGTTCAGTTAAAGGGGTACTCCACCCAAAATGGAAAATTCTCATAAGTGGGTTCATGAGTGTTGTGAAGTGCTACATCAGATGGTTTATCATTTAAAACATTTAAAATATTAGTATTTTTCTCACATACACCTATCGCTTCGCTTCAGAACACATTGATTTATCACTTGGGTTCACACTGATGAAACAATGAATCCACACACTTTGTATGGTTTTTGAAGTGTTAACTTTGAGGGAAACATCCACTTGCTTTATGAACTCACAGAGATGGATTATTTTTATAAAAATCTTTCTTTGTGCTAATCTGAAAAAAGAATGTCACATACTTTTGGGGCGGCATGAAGGGTGAGTAAATGAGAGAATATTTATTTTTGGGATTCCATTTTATTTAAAGGGTTAGTTCAACCAAAAAGGAGTCATTAATTAATCACCCTCATGATGTTCCAAACCCGAAAACCTTTGTTCATCTTCAGAACAAAAATTAATATTTTAATAAAAATAATTTAATATTTTTGATGAAATTCGAGAGCTTTCTGACCCTCCATAGACAGCAACATAACTACCATGGAATGCGCAGCGTAGACTGACATGGAAGAGAAGAAATTGTTGAATGAAGTCATTATTTTTGTTTTCTTTGCACATAAAAAAAGTGTTCTTGTAGCTTCACAAAAATAAGGTTGAACCACTGATGATACATTAACTATTTTAACGATGTCCTTACTACCTTTCTGGGCCTTGAACATGTCAGTTGTGTTGCTGTCTATACAGGGTCAGAGAGCGCTCAGATTTCATCAAAAATATCTAATTTTGTGTTCCTGAATATGAACGAAGGTCTTACGGAACAACATCAATAATTAATGACAGAATGAACGATCCCTTTAACAATGCTCAACTAAAATAACAGCATTCCCATCAAAACATATTGTCCACAATTAAAATTAGATTTTATTTTTGTGCTTTGTGCTGTAAAAAAAGTGTTGTGCTTTATCAACATGCAATAACACATTTACATAATGAGTGATGTACGTAGCCCTGAAATCAGAGATCCTCTCCTCGAAATACGATCACAGCTGGTCACTGGAGGTGCATTTGAAATGCATGTCAATATACCTAATGTAAACAGCAATTTGTCATTTGTTCCGATCACAGCTGACCACTTGTGATCGGAATCACCAGACACAGATGTTAATACCAAAGATAGAAGTTATGTGATGTATATATTTACAAAACAGTACACTTGTAAGGAGAAACCACATCATTAGCTGGTGACTTTATGATGTATAAGCCTGCTTTCTGAGAGGATTTTAAAAGACTGATAAACTAAGATCCATCAAGGGAATGCTTCGGTTAAAGTTCAGAAGTTTTGAATCACTTATCCACATGAAGTGTTTATGGGGTTAGTGGTTTGCGATCCCCAACCTCCCCCCATCGCAAGGAATCTCCCTTTGCAGCACTTCTGAGAAATCCCATCAAACCAAGTGACTATTGTGCATATCCCGCTAAGTCCGATCAACCTTCTGTCAGTCTTTTACACAGAAAATGCAGGTGATGCACTGGCGAAATGAAAAAAGTCGGGGGAGGGCTGTTAATAAGCAGAGAGCGGAGAAAGACAGATGATGAATCAAAGGAGAGAGAGAAAAGACGGGGGATAATGGGTATTGAAAGACAGACTTTGACCAGGCTTATCTCTGCTCCAGCAGTTTACCCACAATTCCTGCCTTAGCACTAAAAATATATATCGAATGAAAAACATACAGAGTAAAGAGTGAGCAGGACATTCAGGGACGAAAAAGATGAAGGTGGAAAACTCATGGAGGGGGGCATAAAGAGACTAGATAGCAAAAAAAGAGTTTTGAAGAAAAGTAGAGAGCACGGGGGATGGGTTGCCTAGTGAGAGGAACAGCATGAAGGAGGCATCTCTTATGTGAGACCCCCTCCCAACCACCACCACTCCTGGATATAACTGCCTCCCCCACTTCACTTCAGAGAACTGTCAGGCCTCTCCTCTCTTCCTGCCCTCTCTCTCCTTCGCTTTCTCGCTCTCCTTCTCCTCTCCTCGCCCACACATCCGATTTAGCAGCAATACTTTAACTCTCTCTTTGCTGGTTGAATAAGAGCTAACACGTGCATTAACACTTCCACGTGTATTTGACAAAAAACACATCTAGGGTGACCGTACAACCTCTATTTACCGGACATGTCTAGGTCAGGATTTTTAAACTGCCTGAAATGCCTGGGTTTTGGCTTTGTTTTCCTCTTGACATTCTCTTTACAGTCCTCATACATTATATATATAGGCAACATTTGCATCGGTTAGACCGTTCTCTGTAGATCCCATCTTCTCGCACTCCACAATTGGTTAGATTATGTGCAATGCCTGCATGCTACTGGTCAAACTACTTCAGTCATTACATTCAGCATATATAAAAAGAATAGGAAAATAAAGTCAACACACTTGGACATTTTAGACAATTCCAGCCAGGACATGTCGAGTAAAAAGACGACATATAGTCACCCTTTGAGTTACTTCAGTTTCATTTTTCCTTGCCACCACTGAATGAAATGACGTATAATTTGCTTCTAAAGTTCAAATTTGTTCATATATAGATTATATACCCATGCGCACATCTAGACAGAATCTATACTGCATTATCCCGGTATACAGTTGCAATTTATTTCATTTCACCAGTAGGGGAAATGGAAGAAGCCTTTGCTCAATGGGGGAAACCTGATACGGTTTCACACAGGGTGCACTGGCCATTTTCCAGCTACCAATCAATTCATGAAGGAGTGCTCTGGCACATGGAAACTACATTATATGAGGCTAATGATGCAAATGGACATAAAATAATGGAAATAATGAGACAAATATCCAGTCTGGCTATCAGTTCTATTGACAGAGGAATTACTCAATCAATTCCCTCACTGACACTGGAAATGGCTTAACGTCATATTTTACTAACAAGGCGAGTCTTGTGGGAGGCAGCAGGAAGACAGCTTTTCAGCCACTGAATCAGAGCAATCCACTCTTTGACTGAAAGTGAAAAACATATATTGGAACCGTCTAATAAATCAATGTCAGTAAAATGAAATATGCATATTAGCTATGAAATCTGATGCTGCATTCAGCCATTGCACAGAAGTCCATCCTAGCGAGGGGTTAACATATCAGTTGCTCTGCATGGCACACCCCCGTTCTCCATCTTTCTGTCCATTTCCCTCCATCCTCTCTCTCCCTCAGCGGGTAGCAGAGGAGAGGTGATATCTGTGACGCCGAAAGCAGAAACATTTCTCCATGTGGTGTTTATGCAAATGGCAGTTGCGTAGGTGGAGAGGCAACAACATTGCCCCGATGATGACTAATACTTTTGTTTCATGATACATATTGCTGTTTCGAATGCGCACATTTTGCTGGACTGAATGGCTACTTGTAAGTGTCCTTCAAAAGCCTTTTGAAATTGCAAAAACAATTTTAAATGCCATGAAAGAAACGCTCTTAATCACATCACTTTGATCTAGGAGATCCCAAATAATTATATAAATGCCCTATAATAAATGAAGGACATGAGAAATAATTTATGAGCTACTTGCCACTATTAAATGCATTTCACATTTGTGGCTTCGCTTGAGTTCACTTGCACACTGTCCATTTTATAAAAACACACAATGGTGCTTCTATTGTCAACTCTCACATACACTTCCCTCCTTCTCTCATTACACAAGCACACACCTGAACTGCACCTGTTATCAGTCCTCCATACCTGGTCAAGAGCCCTGCCACATAACCATGGCAAAATCAACATTTTGTTACTGAACAGTCAGTACAACATACAGACAGGATGTGTAGATTAAAAAGGATTGATAGTGGGGTAAGATGTGCCAGTGGGTAAACTGTGCCACACTCTACAAAACAGAGCGTAATTTGTCACATGACCATATACTTAGAAAGAGCCTTTCCTTTACAACTTTTGAGCAATGCACATGAAAAAAGTAAAAATTCATTTTTTTTTTACATTGTTTTCTCTTTTGCATGCCAAAGTATTTTTTTTCTAAATAGCAAGTGAAATTAATTTCATATCAAAGCAGATTTATTCAGTCGGTGAATTGCCTGTGTACAAAACCATGTACAATTTTTGCAAATTATTTCATTATTAAATAAAGCATTTTCCCCATAATGTTGAATTGGGAAAAAATATGGAACTATTACTAAAAATACAACTGTAAATGTTAAATTTTTTGTACAATCAAATATTCGAAATATTAAAAATGTCCAGGGCGGTATCTACAAAATTAAGACATTGGAATGAGACTAATATATTAGTAAACTGGTTGAGTATATCTTTAATGTAAAATGTTCACATGTTGCAATGATTCAACTTACCCCCAACATGAAGCAACTATCTTTTTCTGAGGTCATATTTCAGATTTCTAATAGATGTTTTCTCATTTCACTTGATGACAAGCTTCCTGATATATAATTGGACATATTAGATCTAATTTTCCTTTCCCAGAGGCAAACTTAAAAATGACACAGCTTACCCCACTCCCCCATCAACATCCAATCAACATGCATTGTATGCAGGGGCCCAGAATAGCAGTGCACTCCAACTCAACCTTGACACGTTGAAGAAAAAGGTGTGTACAATTCTGAAATGTAAACACAGCAGCGTTCTGTATAGGTCATGCGACACGAGCTCCACTGGATGCCACTGTCACCGAAACGTTTAGCAGGTGCCACCAGCAGGGTTCCAACCTCGAAGAGGAGATCAAAGTTAAAATTACGAGGAACATTATGTCCCTTCGGAATTTCCCACGTCCCCACTGACCTGTTGCCTGCGGGAGGTTGCGGCGCAATCCTCGGCGGCGCTCTCCAGTCCTTCCCCCTGGTGAGCGGGCGCTCCATTCATGTCCAGTACCGCATCCACCATCTCCAGCTGTCGTCCTCGGAGAAGGTCCAGCTCCAATATGCCGGCCAGAGTGGCTTTGAGCCGCTCTCCGATACGAACCCGATCGCTCCCTGACCATAGCGAATTCACACAACCGCGACGACTGGCCATTGTGCGCGCAAAATCGGTTTGTAGGCAGACACGGTGGTCGGTGAACGGGAGGACTCACTGCTCGCCTCTAGCCAGAGCACCGACTGTCAATGCAGCATGAGCGCTGTGCGACATGAGCAACACCGGAGCCGACGCTTAAAATTCAGAGTCCGTAACAATGTATCACGAAAATGCAGTACGGTCGCAACTCAACTTTCGCACTGAGGCACATGTAACAAAGGCATACTTTTAAGGTCGTAATTTAACCCCCGAAAAAATCTTTCCCACCTAACCATTTTGAGACGCCACAACCATCACGTCAGCTATCATTCGGTTCATGATGATGATGATGATGATGAAGATTATGTGGATTGAATCATATGCGACAGTCTAGCACACAGCTCGCCGCTGTGAAGAAAAGAGTGATCACGAAAATGCAGTACGGTCGCAACTCAACTTTCGCACTGAGGCACATGTAACAAAGGCATACTTTTAAGGTCTTAATTTAACCCCCGAAAAAATCTTTCCCACCTAACCATTTTGAGACGCCACAACCATCACGTCAGCTACCATTCGGTTCATGATGATGATGATGATGATGAAGATTATGTGGATTGAATCATATGCGACAGTCTAGCACACAGCTCGCCGCTGTGAAGAAAAGAGTATGAATGGGGAGGAGTTAGACGCGAAAGCTCGCTGCTGATTGGCCGCGGAAGTTTTCGAACAGAATTGACTCGCTTTTTTTAAGACGAGGAATGTGAATCTGTTAGTAGTTAGTACGATGTGTTGAGACTGTCGCGTTGCATAATATTTAATACAAACTTGAATTGTGCTCATTTATCAAATTTAAAGACTAAAAATTAGTGGAACAGAGTGACTCAAATCTATTTGAGTCTTTGAATTCGTTCACTAGAAAGAATTTTTTGCGCGCTTAAAGAATCAAAAATGAATCAGTTCATGGAATGATTCCTTCACTTAAATCATTCATGAACCACTACTAGAGAAATATTGGACCACGTTCAACTATGAGCAAATAAAGTAAAAAAAATCAAATAAAAAAATGATGACCCACATTGTGATTGAAAAGAGTATGCTGTTACTTTAAAGACGTGTATTACCCTACTTTGTGTACTTTTCCAAATGATCAAATATCCGCTTGGTTTTGTTGGTTTCAAATAGCAGGTTCCTGTATCGGCTGCTATGCGACGAGAAAGTCCACTGCTGACACAAAGGAAAGCCAGCCAGTTTCTAACCAGCAGGTGACAGTATCTGCCTGTCTAACATACACCAAGCAAGCTTTCCATCAGTAATCGTTTAATCGCCTATCACTCTGACACGGGGGTAGGAAGATTAGTCAAATATGGTCAAATATAGGTTGGATACTCCATAGGTCTATCCATGTTGGATATAGAGTTTAGTTTATACTGAAACCAAATCACAAATGAAAACATCAGATGAAAATAAATAGATAATATAAGACTTGTTTTAGCATGATGCATATGTATGTAAAATCAATTTGTTAATTTATAAAACAGTTACAATTGCGATTCATTTGCCTCTGAAAGAGTATTCTTATCTTAAGTTTAAACAAAATATATGAAGCAGGCCTATAGCACAATATTTTCTGCATATCAGCTCTTTCTTACTTCTTTCATCACTCTTTAAAATAAAACTAACTTGACTATTCAGGCAAACTTCCTGCTGAAACCATCAAACTAAATGTGAAACCTCAAAATCTGGCAGTTCTCTTCCACTTCAGGCTTTTTTTAATCCTCTTTTCCCACAAACATAATTTCTGTTTGTAAAATCCTAATAATTTACATAATCTATTTTGCATACATTACTCTGATGTGAGCACCTTTAAGTCAGATCCATCAAAATTCATATGTAACTTTTCAATCTGCTTTGAAATTTCATGGTATAGTTAAGTTTAAATGCTTTAAACACAGTTTTACTCCTCAGTGGTTCAGTAAATATATTGTTGAGCCAGTGAGGTGTAAATGTGTTTAAAATGTTTTGTTTAAACTAATATGCCAAACCCTATTGCTATCTTGGCCTTGTTATTGTTTCATATAGCCTAATGCCCATCAGGCACATAATGTGCATTGTTTATTTCATATCTCTCTGACCTCATTGAGAATGGGAGCATGGTGAGGATAGGCCTTAGGGTAAGGGAAAAACTGGCTTTTGTTCCAAACTCTGAGGCTCTTGGGCTCTGTTTCACTATGGTTATGCTTATGCAGTCTTTAACATACTAACCTCATTGTGTTTGGGGCTCAGTCATCTATCACAAAAACACAGACATTTCACTCAAAAATGAAAATTCTGTCATCATTTTTGAGTGAAAAAAATGTCTAGTTCCAAAACTAACCATGTGTCTTACGTTCTTCTTTGGAAAATAAAATATTTTTAGAAAATGAGAAAAAAAATGTGTGTGTGTGTGTGTGTATATATATATATATATATATATATATATATATATATACCTCCTGGACATAAACAGGAGCCTTGATAAAGAAAAGAAAAGAAAAAAAATTTAACTTAGAGGCTTTTTCATCTGAACTCTTCAGCTATATAATATGTATGATGGATGCCTGTACATTCAGTGATTCATGAATTTTTGACAAATTCTGTTTCCATCTATTTTTCAATACAAAGAGAGTATTTAAAACGCGTCACACCCTGTGGCATAAACGGTCTGCTTGAGTATACAGGCCTACGCTCGTAGTTGAGTTTAGGGAACTCCGTTTCTCACGTCTGTCACGTCTGTTGTTCACTGAGGTGTTACACAAACGGATGCCGTGATTCGCAATTAAGCTGTCATGGCACTCGCTTCAAATAGCCAGTGTCTGTGAATGTTTTGCTCATTTACAGCGACGGTTCATTATTGATCGAGCGCGAGGACGGGAGAGGCTCCGAAGAGGGTTTGAAGAGCTTATGTAACGGTTCATGTCCTAATATCATCGCAAGGCCTTTAATTACGCGCAAGCACTTCTCATCTTTTCACACCTCAGACTGTCCTCCCTCTAAACACACACACACACACACACACACGTATAAAGGCCGAGCCCCGCGAGCTGAAAACAGGCACTTGAGACAACTTCCTCCCGTGGGCACTTCGTCAGCTCGGGACCAGCCTCCTCCCTCACCATCTTACAGGTCTCCAGCCTCGCCAAACTCCAGTCAGAATGCCTCCCTACGAGAGATCCATGGAAATAACGCCTTTCAAGCAAAGGAAGTGCCTCGGTAGGTCATGACATCAACATTCAACTCTTGCATTTTACAAACTCCTCTACGTCACTTGTTTTGATGTCTGCGCTATTTTATGTAAAACAATGTTCCATTCTCATAAAAATTAATAATATTTGTTCCTCTAATGCAGCAACAAGAAAAGATGAAGTATGTACTATTCGGTCTAAGTTCCCCAACAAATTACCAGTAAGATACCTTTTTAATATAAAGTGTTTAAAGAAAAATGAAAAAACATTTTTTAAATATATTTAAGAAATGTTGTTTTGTATTTTAGGTAATTGTGGAGCGATACCTTCGTGAGAAAAAGCTTCCCCTACTGGACAAAACCAAATTTCTTGTCCCACATGAGCTGTCATTTGGGCAGTTTCTCAGTCTGCTCAGGTGTGTATACTCTCTCTCTCTCTCTCTCTCTCAATTATATGATGCAGTTTTAGCTGCATGTGTCAGATTTTGCAGCTCAAAAGAAAATGAGTCATGGCTTGTTTTCTTGAGTCAGTGTGAATGTGTTTTGTATGAACAGTGAATCAGGCCAGTGCTGCTGTGCCACATTGCTTCAATCACTGGATCGCTGTATGAGGCACCGCCTGAAGTTTTAGAATCTTTCAAGCAATTCTTTTCAGTAATGCCAATTTCCCATCTTGCTCTTTCTCTTTCAGAAGTAAGATAGCACTAGAGGCATCTCAAGCTCTGTACCTTCTGATCTCAGGAAAGAACATGTCCTGTTTGTCAGCCAGCATGGGAGAAGTTTACTCACAATTCAGAGACCCCGATGGCTTTCTCTACATAACCTATGCATCCCAGGACATGTTTGGATGAAAAGACCCTCAGAAATGAGCATGACATATAGATCACCTCACATACCTCCAGACTGATGCCTCTCTGAGATCATGTATTGCTGCTAAATGAAGACTCTCACTGTACATCAAACCTAAAACCACACAGACCACCAGCTACACTTGGTCGAGAGGACTCTTCTGACCTCATTTTTGAATAGTTTAGATTTCTCTGAGGCTAATGTTGAAGCATAATCAGTAGATTTGAAAGAGGTTACAACTGAGCCGTCTAATATGAAGAACAGAAAAGTGATGTCACTTCTCAAGCTGCTCAGTCATGAGGCTCCAACACAAAAAAGGACGTCCTGTCCCTCAAAGGACCTGGGATGTCCTGTCACAATGAGACAGGGTATGTTCGATGCTGGTTTCCTTTCCTTGTTCTTTCTGTGACTGTGCATCTGTGTTTCTAAAACAAACACAGAGGAAACGGACAAACAAAAAACTATTTAAGCACCTACTGGAATGAAAATGAGTGCAAACAACACAGTCATTATGTACTCTGCTTCAAATACGGTTGGAAAATCCTCAATAAATCAGTTTAGTTCTTTTAACTGAATGTCTGGTTTTATTTGATTCCATCTATTCTGTTCATGTGGTTTATTCTCTTCAACAGGGAACTAAGATTAACATGGTGACATACACCACAGGGTAGGGACATAATTTGCTTATTTCTGGGCAGCTTAAAATAAACAATATGGCCAGTAAGTGATGGTTTATGTACTCATAAACATGCACAGAGCAGTGAAGCAATTCTTTGCTAGAAATCTGAGTCATTGCTTTTTAGTCTCACACGTCTTCTAAAGATGCATCACCCTTTTACACATGGCTGTTATTAACCAGCATCTTTAATAAAAGGGTTTAGGTTACCGTGTCAGTAAGCAGGAGGTGCTAAATGGGTCCGGTCTAACAAATTATATGGATATAAACCATTTAAAAGGCTGCGAATTGCATGTTAGTGTCCCTCACAATGCAACTAGACCTTCATACTTCATCCGTATTTAGCAAGGCTGTTTTAATTTAAGATTAAGCACAAATATAGGGTGGGTTGATGGTGGTAATTTTAAACCCTTCACATCTGCATTCTTACTTTTACTTAGGACATTACTGGGAACTTTAGCACCTTCCTGCAAAGTGTGTTTACTGAGAAATGGCAATGAGAAAGTTCAAACGGAGGTAAACTGAGGTTTTGGTATGCTGATAGTATAAGGTATTAATTAAATGCACATAACAGTGCCAAAACAAAGTAGTATATATATTAAGTTGTTTAGTACTGTTCAAAAGCTTGTCAAATTTAATTTATTCCAGTGATGGCAAAGCTGAATTTTCAGCAGCCATTACTCCAGTGTCAAAAATACACTCCAGTGTATTTCTCAAAATAACAGAACACTCCAGTGTATTTTTTAGTGACAATGTAAGTATTTACTATCACTTTTGCTCCATTTGATGCTTCCTTGCTCAATAAAAGAATTAATTTCCTCAAATTACCCCAAACTTTTACATCTTCATTAATGCAAACAAACAAATGTGGAACCAATAGGCAGTCTTTTTCTTTTCAGACAAAAAAAAAAGTGTTGCAAGAGGGTTCACATTACACCAAACTAAGATAGTAACTAAGTAAGCCAGCTGCATAAGAAGAAAAAAAATCAGTGATAAACTCCCAATAGCTGCCGAAGGAAACAAGGCTTAAAAAGTACCTCAACATGCCTCAACATAACTTGATAAGCAGAGAGAAATATGATGCGGTCATTGCATTACTACCACAGTTTTCACATACTAGTACACAGGTTTCAGTCAGCGCTCATGAAAACAGATGGCAGATAAATGTACACATTTTTCACAACTGTCAATGGTGGTGTTTGTTTCACTACACACTGCGATTTGGAAAATGTTTCTGAATGCAGAAAACAAGCACTGCTTACAAATAAACTCTTTTATTGGTCATTGCAATTGCTGCATTTAAATGAAGGTGAGCATTTCAGGTCACAACATCCCAAAGGAAAGGAAAGATACACCCTCAAAATAACAGAATACATGTATTGATATTGATATAGTTCAGATATTAAATCAAAAGAAAACCGTATTCAAAAAAACGATAGAACTGCTATAAAGGAAAAGAATAAGTTAAAGAAGAAAAACAGCAATCAACATTTTGGAGTTACATACCATTGTATTGAATATTTTCACTTTTTTTCTAATTCAACTAAATTTTTGCCTGCTGCTTTACAATCTCAATCAAATGCCCCTTACACGGTACCATAGAACTTTGCAATCAATTTCAATTCTTTCTGTGCTCATAGTGGTTTCTCCATTTCCAAGTTCCATATTAAAAATTAAGAAGAAAGTAAAAAAAAAAAGGTCTCTCACTTGCACATAAGTTCTTGGTTTGTCTTCTCAGTCCTATCATTCTTAGCCAAGCATTTGGGATTAAGAGAGAAATCGAGTTCCTGAAGACTGGTTAGTCAAATGAATGGTCAGAACAAGCTAGAAGATGGCTTGGGCGCTTTGGAATGTAGCTGAGAGCCACTGAGATCCAACCAACTCAAACCAACTCTTCAATTCTGCTCCTGGCGTTTGGAAGGTGGCACAAGATGAGCAGGCAGTTTGGCCGGAAGCTCGTGCCCCTCAAGCTTTACCTTGATCAGGTGATTCGCAAGTGCAAACTCTTCATCATCCAGATAGCCATCTTTGTCAACATCTGCCAGAGTCCAAACCTTTCCAAGCACCGTGTTTGGCAGCTTGGACTTCATCATCTCCTTCTTAGCCGTGGCACCAGATATCTTCCCATTAATTGGTGAGAGCGTGTAGAATATTTCATCATAGGATGGCTTATCACGGCCCACGATCCATTCCAGCTCATCAATGCCTTCACCTGCACCTTCTCCATATCCGTGACCAAATGGCCCGTTCATGATTCCCTCAAACGCACCACCCTTCACTGACTGGCTGGGCATGGCGGCCTCCTCCTTACGGACCAGCGTCATGAGCTTAGCGATGTCGTTACCTAGCATGTCTTCCACTGACTCCAGCAATTTTGGTTTAATGGCGGGAAATTTGGTGAAGTCCTGAACAGCTAGCAACTCCTGCAAAAAAATATTGTGTTGCGTTTTTATTTTTAATCAAAAGATCTTTATAAAACTTTCATTTCATAGATAAAAATTCATAGCGTCATACCTGCATTTTCTTTAAATTAGGAAAGTCTCCTGGTGAAATGTTGTGCTCTTTCTGAATCTTTTCATATATCGCACCCAAGTTGTTAACAAGCTCTTTTTTCTTTGCGTCTTTGCCAAATACACTTGGCATCTCTTTCTTCAGAGCACTGATAATGTAAGCATGTACCTAAAAGCAAAGTATTAAATGGACTCGGATTAAATACAAATAGCATTTGTGCAGTTTAGCGTGTCAGAACTACACTTCTCACAAGTATTAAGTTATTTCATAAAGTGAAAATAAGAAGTGAAACCAAAATCTGGTACACACGTATTGGGGTCTAAAGTTCATAAAAAAATTTAATGGACCAACACATTGAACTTCAACCTTCATAATTAAGATGGGGAAAAAAATTAAATAACCGTTTCCTATTTATATTTGAATTATATTTTATAATTTTATATTTTATAATAGTTATTTAATATAAGTTACTCCAGTCTTCAGTGTCACATGATCCTTCAGAAATCATTCTAGTATGCTCTTTTGGTGGTTTATAAATTATAAATATAATTATAAATGCCGTTTCTAACATTTTTGATCAATTGAATGCATCCATGCTGAATTTTTTTTTTTATGTTACTAATCCTAAGATTTTGAATGCTAGTGTAAATGTGCAAAAATGTCATAGGTTCACCTTAGCGAGACGTGCTCTTTTGATCAGATCGTTGAGTTTCCGCAGAGCTGCGTTTTGGGGAAGACTTTGAATATCCCGGAAGAGGTCCTGCTCCTCTGCTTCAAACAGCTTCCTGTTTTCTGCAATCAGAAGAGGCTGAGCCCAAAATGAGCCGATATACACTCGGACCACCTCAGGGGTGTTGATGATCTTCCCCAGTGACCACATGAGGGCACCATACACCCTCATCAGCTGCTGGGTGCTGATCTGGTCAGCTTTGTTCAGAACCACACGCATCTTGTCCTCATGGTTTTTCAGGGCCTTGATCACCTCTGAGAACTCATCAGAAATGTCCAGCTTGTGGGCGTCGAAGAGCAAGATGATTCTGTCCACTCGTTCTGCAAACCACTCAAGAACTGCTGCAAAGTCATAGCCTGCAATTGAGAGAAGTTAGAAAGACGTGCATTAGATTGGGCCCTAAATCAAAGCTCTGGAAAGAGGAAGTCAGCAGGGCTGCATGCAACATGCTTTATTTTAGAAAAGGAGGTCAGGGATAATGGATTTGATTAGAGACAGTGTCATCTGATCTCAGTGAATTCAGAAAAGTATAAAGCCATGTATTCAGAGAGAAAGAGATCTGCTGCCTGTGAAATCCCCGGTGTAGAGGAATTGAAAGGCAGCTATCATCATTGTGCATCTATTTATTTCCAGTAGAGAACCTGTGGCGGTACTGGCTAGGTAATAACCATAGAAAAATATTTATATTTTTAGGAAAAAATGGGTGATTCTTTAACCCATTGCATTAGGTTTTTGGACATTTATGAAAAACTACAAGCAGAAGGGAAAAATTAAAACAACAAAAACTTAGGGTTAAAGTGAAGTGTAAACTCCAAAGATTTGCATCAAAGGAACTATTAAGCAAAATCAGCAATAAGACTGTCAGAACAATAATAAAAAAAAAAAATACACATGGTACGAATATGAGGTCAATATAAAATATTGTATTTTAACATTTTAAATGAAGAAAATGAAAATCAATTCAATTATTATATTTATTTTAAACTGTTTTATTTAATTCTAACACTTAAAATTAATAAAAATGTACCAAAGAAAAATACAAACTATTTTAACCTACAATTATTGTAACATAAACTGTTGTTTTTGAAAGCTGCATTTATGGGAAAACTACATGTAGAAAGAAAAAAACACGAGGTTACAGTAAAGTGTAACCTGTTACAAGGCTGTAAGAACTATAAAGAAAGAAAATATTGTATGGAAATGAGGCTTATAAAGAAATAAAAAAAAAATTATCCAGTACAAAATTTAATGAACACAATCAGGTAAATTTTTAATTATTACATATTTTATTTTAGTTCTAACATTTTAAATTCATAAAAATGTACAAAAAAAGACACTTTTTAATTATCACGAAATAAATTGTTTTTGAATATTGCATTGAAAATCTACACACTCCCTATTTTTGAAAAGACATGATAGTTCTGACCCAGGAAACATTTATGAAATTCAAAAAGAATTAAAAAAAAAAAAATGATCACAACCAATCAATCAAAAAAAAGAAAAAGAAAAAAAGTAATAATTAAATAAACTGCAGTAGTCAGTGAGAGGTGCTTCTGGGAAAGCATTTTCTGAGCAAAATCTCACATGACCCTGTACCACACAGGAACTTTTAGTTCCACATTTTAAACTGGACGCCAGCTCATGACCCTAATTCCAGCCATTTGCTGTAAACACACCTTCCCACATGGATAAACTCCAGTTGCAATAGTAGACGCAAGCGACCCAATGAGATCATAATAGCTACTCAGAGCAACACATGGAGCACAAAGGCTGCTTGAGCTGCAGTCAGACAGAAATGCTCAAATGGGCTTTCATGCTTAATCCCACACAGACACAACTGCGGCACAGTCTGCTGTGTCTCTGCTGGGACTAGTGGTGAGGAAGCCTCGGGGTCTGTAGCATGACTGATGTGTGTCCAAGGTATGCGGGGCACCTTGATCTCAGTATCTGGTTACAGGCTCAATGGGCCCCAGAAGGGACAAAAGGGTCACATGACTTCTTGAGACGCATTTCTGTTTCTTAACAGCTGTCTTTTTGTGATGTTGCTATCTGTATCTACAGTTGTAGTCTGCAGTGAGTTGACATACAGGCCAACTCAGCATTTCCTTCTGATTCTTCCTGTTCACAGATGAATGAGAATGGAGTTCAAGCATACTATCAGATAGTGACTGTGTGAAATATTGGACAACTCAACAAAACACAAGTACAAGCTGACGCATCCACACCCACAAAACCTTTTCAGTGGTATTAAAAGAGGGAACTGGGAACAATGTGGTCAGGATTATTTTGGCACAATAGTTGTATCCCTACCAACATTAACATTACGTTAGGCCAGAGGTTGCTTTTAGATTGGGAATTTATGCACAGTGAACAAAGTTGCCTGAGCAGCTCTGACATCCTGTTTTTGTTACATCTTCACTTAATGAAGTACCGCATAAATAATATAATAATATATATATTTTTAAAAATATATTTAAATATTTCCTGTATTACAGAAAATACACTTAAGATTTTAAACAAAAGAGTGAGCAGGAAAGGAAGTCAGGCTTGTTTTACTTGCTTTTCATAGCAAAGAAAACTTACATTTACATAAATTCACAATAAAAAGTCAGACTCCAAAGATTTGCATGGAACGAACTTATGAATTATGCTAAAATGCATTGGCTAATAGTTTTCTACAGACATAACACAGAATAAAGGAGAGTGCATTAAATATGTACTATAATGATATATGTGAAACGAAAGGGAAGTGACAAAGAAGAAAGAGTACAAAAATATATTAATTGATAAAAGGCAAAGTATTCCTTGAAGAAAGAAATAATCAATCAAAAAAATGTCAGGCTACAAACAAAATAAATCTCAAAACTATAGATATGGTATAGGTATAAAACAAATTAAAACAAAACCAAAAAAATAACAGAAAATATAAATGTTATCAACCTATTATTAATTAAATTATTATAAAATGCTATATATTTTACATATTCTAATTCATTCTTTTAATTACAGTTTTAAGCAAGTAACACAAATTTGATAAAAAATTGAATATTTTTTACTGTTGATTTTAGTTGTTGTTAATTTATTATTATGTAAAAACAAGATAAGCCAGAAAGCACCCAAGGCTCCTGACCTCTGCTGATCCGTTGTTTTTCCCCTGACAGGATGCCTGGAGTATCGATGATACTGATGCTCTCCAAGACGGGGTTGTTTAACTGAGCACACGTAAACCTGCGTGGAGAAAGAGAGAGTGTCATGTAGAAGAGACCGTAACAGGTTTGGTGAGATCTGAGGCCAAAATATTACACCACTCTCTTTACCCTCTTTTTCTCATTGTCTAAAAGAATACTATAGAGATCAAAAGTAAAAAAGTTTGACAAATAGATTTTATTAACATCAATATTTAAATCACATTTGTGGAACAATTGCCCATATTTATTAAAACCACAGGAAAATTTTACTTTCTTGTGTAACATATATGCTTCAATCAGCATGAGATCGGGACTGAAGTTGAAATCTCAAGAACATCGGTCTCATTCAGTAATAACATGAAATGAACTTTGCTTATACGAAGATGTGGATTTGTTCACAGTGATTATCAGTCTTTCTCCCTGTCAGCCTACAGCACTGCCCAACCGCCTGCTAATACACATATGCGAATCTCTGTCACAAGACTGAAGCTTACAGCTAGAACTTTCTTAATGAAGCACAGAAACCACTAGAGTGAAGTAGTGCTGTCAAACAATGAATCGCATCCAAAATAAAAGTTTTCGTTAACATAATATATGAGTGTGTACTGTTTTGTTTATATATGAAATATATTTATATATAATATAATAATATAAATATATATACACATGTAAATATTTTCAAAATATATACTGTATGTGTGTGTGTTTATATATACATAATAAATAAACAGTACACACACATATTATGTTAAAGGTGGGGTAAGCGATTTTCCAAAAACGTTTTAGAAAACTGATTCGGGCCGACTAGCAAAACAAACTTATAGCCAATCATCAGTAAGGGGCGTGTCTACTCATGATGTGGAGGAGAGAGAGTTCAGTGCACAGGACGGACATTAGCGAGCCAAGCGACAGAAAGATAGAGATGGCAGATAAAAAACAAGAGGAGGAAAACGTCTGTGGAACAAAAGGCGGCTCAAGGCAATAAGGCAAGAAGTAGGACCCGTGTAAATATTGGAGCAGCTTTCCAGCGCTGGAGAGAACTCAAGGAGCAGAAGGCCTGCGATTGGACACCGAGGTTGCTTTGTTTCTTCTCGATTGGTGTGTAACACCGTGTCTGCGCCGCAACAGCTAAAGTCTGTCTAGTACACGGGACGTAACAAAGCGACCGTTACGAATAGAACGCAGCAGCAGTTTTCTGTCGGGGATTTGTTGTGTTGTCAACATTGGCTACCAGAAATCACTTACCCCACCTTTAACAAAAACTTTTATTTTGAATGCGATTAATCACGATTAATCGTTTGACAGCACTAGAGTGAAGCTGTTTCCCACAGACATCAAAAACAAGACACACATAGAATTAGGACATAGGTTTCTCTCTTAAAAAAACACTATTTACTCAAAATATACCAATAGAGCCATTTCTATCCAATGGTTTTGTCATTTTTTAAGCTTGTTTAAGGGCAAAACTTTGACATAGGCCATAAGGGACTGCAAAACTGGATGTTAAAGAAAACTGACAAAAACCCAAGGAAGCTTTATGATTACATTTCATTGTATTTACTGTTTGACAATGCTCTTCTGTGTCATCTAATAACAAACTTTAAGAAATTTGGATGATTTGGAAATTTGGATGAGAACAGAACATGCAACACTAAAGCAGCTCACCCACCCTTTTCCACCAGGCCAAAAGAGTTTCCTGGAAGACGCAATGTCACTGCAGCGTTAAGGCTTCATAAAAAATTGAATACTTAGTTACTGAAAAATAACTAAGTATTCTGTTCAGAAAGACAAAACGTGCTGAACAGTCTGCACTATTCAGACAAATTCCCTGTCATGCAAAACAGGACTTTCTCAAATTTGAATATGTACCCGAGTTTCACATTTTGAAACATTCAGAGGTCTGAAAATGGAACCAGTTTAAACAGCTTTTATAATCCATAATTTCACAATGACCACAAATAATCACCAACACTAAGAGTGGAAAAAAGGGAAATATCTTTAGAATGAAACAGCATTATTATTACTATGTTTAATGGTTTTATGGTTCTCTGTTTGGGACCAAATATTTAATTCTCCTACATCAGCCTTGAACTTTTTAAACAAGCATATGGCAGAGCGCTGGTAATCCCAGCCTACTTCAATCCGCTTGAGTAGACTCAACATCTGACATTACCCAGAAATCTGCTCCAGTTATTTTACAGGGAATGTGGAAGTTGTTCAGACTGGCATCACATAACATCACACATGTACTGCACGTGGGCTGAATGTCCTGGTTAGGTGTTGCCTCATATACTGTAACTGTGTGATAGTAGGTAAGTTACTTAAGACAAATAGGCTAACAGCTCAAGACACAAACAACCTGAAGAACATGGCCTGTGTGACACCTGCTCTCACCATATGCCATGACTCAATCCAACACACACGGAAACTATGACACACAACTTTCTAGAAACTGAATAATGACTGAATTATTATGAGGTCATAATTAAAAACAAATGGATACTGTAAAGCTCCTTTTGTCTAAGCTACTAAAAATACAATTACTATCAAAAGGATTTAGACCTATGATGAACATTATTAGGCCTATATATTTATTTTTTCTTTAAAAAAACAGTAACGCAATTATGTTATAGAATATTCTAGATTATTATTGTTATTTGCCACGATTCTGTTTACAAAAGTCAGTGTGACATTACCAACATGCAAAAAAAACAAAAAAAAAACAATCTGTTGCCATGTGACAGAAAAACCATAAAACAGAGGACCCATTTAGACCCTAATGACTGTTTCAAGGTTGATATGTTTCTGAAAATATCCGTAATTTAAAAAGCAAGTTTTGTTCAGCTCAAATAGAGCAACCCTAAGAAATGAATTATATTTGTAATATACCTTTATACTTAATGGTTACACTATTTGACTTTTTAGAGCCAAGATA
This sequence comes from Sinocyclocheilus grahami, assembly GCF_001515645.1. NCBI lineage: Eukaryota > Metazoa > Chordata > Actinopteri > Cypriniformes > Cyprinidae > Sinocyclocheilus > Sinocyclocheilus grahami. The sequence goes on along the minus strand of NW_015505588.1, from coordinate 967,707 downwards.
TTTGTAGAAAATCTAGGAACGTTTGTTTTGTTTTTGTAATCAACAAATACAAAAACGACAAGAACGTGTTTTAAACTAGATCATCTCAATTTATCATTGGTTCATGTGTCAAACATTTGCCAGAAGTAAAAATAACTGAAATGCTCGAGTCAGCAACTGCAGTTTTTCTACAACTCAAATGAAGTAACATGTCCTTGAGCGCAATTTCTTGATTCACAAACATAAGTCAAGCCTTAGTTTAACCCATTCCACACCTGAAACTCCATATGCAGTCACAATTGAGCTTTTTATCAATGGATCCTTTGTGTTACATGATAAATGGGTGTATTACCTGTTGAGGAAAGCGTTTCCAAAGGCGTTGAGTTTTCGGAAAGGCTTTTTTGGATCCACAACCAGCGCATTGCCAGGTATCATGCCTTCCTGTTCGCCGTGCATAACCGCGATGAAGGAATCCGTCGTCGGCTCGGGGCCTATCCTCATCCCGGGGAAATCCTGCTCCATCAAATGCCTAATGAAGGTGGTCTTCCCGGTCGAGTACTGCCCCACCAGCAGCACCATGGGCTTGTTGTCAAAGTCCGCATCTTCTAAAGCCGGTGAATGGAAGTCGTGGAAATGATAGGTGTCCTCCAAAGGGAAGAGTTTGGTGCGGTAGAGGCGCTTCAGTCCCTCCGACACGTTTTGGAAAAGTTCTGGGTCTTTCTTTCCTTCTTGTTTAGACCAGCTAAACATGATGGTCGTTTACGACGATTCTAATGCGAGAGGAAAAGGCTTCTGCTTTCAAATGTTGGCCACAAACCCAGGCAACGTCCTGTGACTGTCGAAAGTTTGACTGTCCCACCCCTGCACAGTCACCTCGAACGTTACGACGGCTATTTTACAATTTGATCAAACCGCTGAACTATGATGCAACGGCAATATCAGAGATTGTTGCAACACTCCTCTATGAATGCACGTCGCTTAAAGTTGCAGTAATTCGTATATAATCAGATCTCAACTTTCTACTTGTATCTAATCCGACTGCGGTTTGCATGCGGAAATTGAAATACTTCATAATAAAAGCCTCGGTTTTGCAAACACAAACATAGTAGTTTACTCATGCTGGATTACCAAAAGTACTAATGTGAGGGAGGTAGCATTGGAGCATGCATAATAAATACATGTTTGAAGTGAAACCGCCAGATATGGAACATATAGGACCCCATTAAACACCAAAACTGCACGTGGCTCAGAGAAATGAAGGTAGTTAATACGCATGTTTTCTATTTTCTATTGGTCAGTATTGTTTTCAACACTATTCTGTAAAACATGACAAAAACACATTCATTTTAAATAAAACGTAACAGCGTACAACCTAATCATTTCCCCCCTCCGAAATTATATATTTTCAAGGTAAAAAATATTTAACTTTCCGGAACATCAAGACGTGGAGAATATCAAGGTGTCACCATTTGACTTGCATGTTCCATTTCAGCATTTACACCACTAAGACATTATTAAGCCCCATTAAGGCATTAACACATTTTAATTTAAAAAAAAAAAATCTTTAAAATATTGTGAAAAAAATAAAACGTCAGAAATTTAAAACGATTATAATAGAATAAAAATGAAAAGCTAAATGTGTAGGGCGCATTCTACAGAACACTGATTGGACAACAGTGTACTCTTGTGGACACCAGTGGTAATTAGATGGTAAACATACATCTGAGTTGAACAAAACAAACGGATGTAACGGAATCGTTGCTTTATCTCAACTAAAGGAACGATTGCACTCGCATTGAAACGTATTTATTTATTATTAAATAACACATATATCAAATTATTTCTAAATGCACATTTTTTTTTTCATTTTTACAAACCATGTTTTTGTATGACCAGTGATGACGACGTAAAAGTTACATATTTGTAAAGGTATACAGATGCATTATACATTATAATATACAGTTCTACGTGCAGGATAAGGCATCCCATAGGCACAGCGCTTCCGTCACATGTGACTCTCTGCAGGTATCAGCTCCTCCACTGGCACTGCAATACACTTCCACATAGAGTGGCACTACACTTCACTACACTACACTAAACATTTATGCAAACTTTACAAAGTTGCATAAATACTAAATAAAGTACTAATGATAATTGTTAAAAATACTCACCCGTGTATCAAAATGCAGAAACTCAGGTTGAAGCAGCATGATGATCTATTAAAGCACACACATGACGGGAAAAAGGGTGAAAGAGAAAAGAGAGTAAAGAGTAGCATGCGTGATCTCTTGCCATTCAGAAGAAGAATGCCCCAGAGTAAGAGTGTTGCCAGATTAATTATTATGCATTCATCCAATAAGTAACAAGTTTATGAAGCCCTTCCCATACTGCACTGTTTGCACATTCATTTGGGTAACATGTCTTCACCTTAAACACCTTGCAGAGTGAAAATGGACCCTGGTCACTTCTGATGGTTGTATTTGTCATGCATTGTCCTTAAAATGAAACCGTTGCTTAAAGTTATGCAATTTCATGACATGTCATTTCAAAAGATATGGTTAATTGCAAATATATACGTCTTTTCTTTGTAGTGAAATATAGTGGATTCAGGTTGATTGGGACATTTTTTCCCCAGTCATCTCAATGGAAGAAAGTGACCCAGTTATGAATTTACCCTTATTATACGGTAATATATAACTACGATACACATAATAGTTGCTGGTGTTATCGTGTTTGCATTTTATTGTGTCGTTTCACCCTTCTATAGTAGCTAATCATGTGGTAGTAGACCACACAGCACAGGTCTGGTCGCTCAGCAGCAGAGAAAGCGAATTGGTCGTTGCGGCTTTCCGTAGATAGATGTGTGGAAGCAACCCAGTGCTGACAACAAATGTAAGTAGCTGTAGAACGACGTGCAGGGCTAATTAACGATGAAATTAAGTAAAAAATATCGTTCCTGATATTCAAAAGCGCTATTACTTTATAAAGAAAATTCTTAAGCGTTCTCTAGAAGATACTAGTTATGCAAAAGAATAATTAGCTGTTGCTGGAGGCTGTTCAGTGTTAGCCTGCCAGCTAACTGAATTTGATCATGTATCTATCAGTATAAATATAGGCTGCTGCCACACTTATTTTAATTATTTTATCAGTCAGATTTGATTATGTAGTGATGATATGATCATGTCAGCCAGAAGAGTAGAGTCAGTTAATCTTGCTGTTTCGAGCTGCAATGATTTTAGTATCTACCCAACTGTATGGCTTTTTTGTGAATACAAATAAATGATAAAACATTTATAAAAAGCTTTTCTGAAAATGTCTCAAACTCTTTAACTCCAAGGAAGCTTTCTGTTTTATATTTATTTTCTGTTTATCTGTAAGGTGTTGTTATAATGCGTTAATAAACTTATTTTCAGCACAATGGCTGAGTGCACTACGTTAGACAGTCTGCTGGAAATGGGCTTTGACAGAAACCGAGCGTAAGTGATGCTTTTTCTACAGTGACACTGATGTTTACACACTGATCCAGTACTTTCCCTCACCCAGTGATTGTTTTGTAGGGAGAAGGCAGTAGCACATACTGGAAACCAGGGCATTGAGAGAGCAATGGACTGGCGAGTCATCATATTTCTTTTTTTATTTTTATTTTTTGGAAATTGCAACTCAATCTGATAGCCAGATTATTATATATATAATATTTAATTAACAAGAATTTTAATCAATTAAAAAAACGTTTTGGAAGTTGCATTTAACATTTCTATAACTGTACAGGTTAATGGAGCATGAGAATGATCCAGATATAAATGAGCCTTATGTTCCACCTGCTGGAAATACTCTCGGCACCACAGAAGTACAGAGCCAGTCTTCTACAGAAACTTCTGAATGTATGTTCTTCTGATGCTCCTCACTTTCAATTTCATGGAAACATTATTGTCATCGTTTCATCACCCAACACAAAATGTTGCTTTCTCTTTCATTTGTGTCTGTAACCAAAACAAAAAACAGCCACTGAAGTTGCTGAGCAAATGGGAGATGCCAAATCACCTATAACAGAAGAAGAAAGGATGGAACAAGTAAAACGGTTTGTGCTTTGTGCAGCTGACCTTAAAACGTATTACTGTAAAAAGCACACATTTAAAAGCTGATAAAGTATTGCTTTCCCCCCACAGACTGGAGGAGTTGATGAAGGCGAGACAGGAGGAGAGGAGAGAGAGAGAGCGAAAAGAGGAAATAGAAAGAGAAAAGCAGAGAAGGAAACATGGCCAAGAGCTGCTGCAGGTTAAACAGAAGCTTCAAGATGATGAGATGAAAAAGCTAGCGGATCAGCGCATGAGAGAGAAGATGGAGGACAGGCTTGCCAAGTAAGACGAACAGGGATGCAATGCCCGTTTAACTTTGATCAGGCACTTTCAGTAGTTTTCACTTGAATTCAATGGTTCTTATTCTTTTTACAGCATTTAGCCAATGCTTTTACTCAAAGCAACTTAAATCACAAATTGCGAAATCATGCAATTTGTCAAAAGAGTCACCAGTGGTCGTTGTAATAGCAGGTTTATTAGGCAACTAGATTGGGAAGCAAGCTAGAGAAGAGGAGGAATGCAGAGAAGATTCTTCCGTTCTCTACCTGATAAAGTAATTTGCAGCTTGGCATAACTATAAAAATGTATATTCATTATAAAAATGCCAATGGAGTTATAAGACTTTTATTCATTTACATGACTTTTCCAGGCCTAGAAATTCTACTTTTAAAATTAAAAAATTTATGAAAATAATTGGCTCTTTATAGAAAAACCCCTAAAAAAAATAGGGGCCCCTAGTCGAGAACCACTAGTAATAACCTGTGATCCTTTCTCAGGCAGCGAGTTAAAGAAAAGATTGCACGAGACAGAGAGGAGAGGGCACGAAAGGTATTAATTAATGCTTTTACTTTGCCCACTTCACATTACTACTGGTATCTTGTGTGCCTGCCTACTAGTGTATATCAAGTATATAAATAATAAATAACAAAAACCTCTGCAGTTTGGAGGCGGTTCATCAAGCACGGGTTTGTCATCGCCCCCCTCTGAAGCCCCTCTGCAGTCTCCACCTGAGAACCAAGGGGCTCCTCCTCCTGCTAAGAAAGACTATGATGACTGTCGGATACAGGTACTGGCACAAAATCAAGCCACCTTTCACTCATAACGCATTAGTCAGTGTCCAAGTAGACCTGAGGGTCCAGGATGATGTTGAATTAAATAGAAACTATTTTTAAGGTACTTTAACGATGAATGATTCCACATATATATATATATATATATATATATATATATATACATACATGTAAAGTCAAACTCCTCTCTTACCCTCCCTTGGTCATAAGGTGCGTCTTCTAGATGGATCCACCTTGAGCACGGTCTTCAAGGCTCAGGAACCTCTGGCTGCTGTTAGAGTCTATATTCAGATGAACGGGGAAAACGGACAGGATTTCAACCTCATCACCCCGTATCCCAGACGTGTGTACACAGATCTAGACATGGAAAAACCTCTTTGTGAGCTGGGTAAGAACTTATAGAAGGTTGATGTTAACTAGTGATATAGAACTAAAATTATCACAGTTCTTTGTGTCTGAGGAATTAATTTTTATCTTCAGAATTTGTGCTTAACATCTGGCATTTATGGATCTCTTGTTTTATTTGACAGGTTTGGTGCCTTCTGCCGTCCTGGTGGTTACCAAGAAATGAAGCAAAATAATGATAGAAACAAGCTGTTCTTCCAGACGTCAGTGTAAGATCAAACGCATTCTCTATGGAGACTATGAATCAGTGGACTGCTACTGTAATGATTCCACTTAAAGCGCCAAACATGCAATGAATTGATCAATAATTTCATTATACGTAAACCTGTTGATACTGCTTAATAAAGGGTCAAGTGAGTTTTCACAATGATGAACATTGAGAAAGTAGTGTTAGCTTTCTGTTTTGCCACATGGAAAAAATACATTTTCACCAATAAAATCATACTCATCTTAGTTTTATGATTTGAATTTTATATTGGCGTTGGAAGTAAAGGCAAAATCTGTAAACAAACAGAAGCTTCTGAACATTGCATATACAGTGACTATTAGCTCTTAAAATATTCAATATCAAGAATTGAAAAAGGGTTTAAAAACCTTTAACATATCAGTGATAATAGTAGCTTGTATCAGAATTGCACATATATCATATCAAATTACTTTTACTATGTGTTGCAGTGGTTCCTAACCTTCTGATAAATGCACACAGATTGTTTATATACATTAATAATACATTTAATATTAATGATATATTAATAATAGTTTAATAAAAAAAATTAAGGCCCCTGGCTGAGAACCCTAGATGTAAAGCATTAAAAAAGATGACGATGAAAGTCTCTTCAACATCGGTGCAAAGTCAATGAAGTAAAAACTTTATAACATATCTGAATTTAAAAAAATGTTTTGGGTGCATTATAATTTATTACAATTATAAGATGGTGACTGCACAATAAACGGAATTTTAAACATTTAAAATAACTTCGTCGTACAAAATGGTCAACAGAAAAATGTTCACAATACATTTCAGGGAGTCAATAAATTTACTTATTTCACAGATAAATTACTTAAAAAGCATGAACAGGTATATATATATATATATATCTACAAATGCATTTTAGGATGTAAGGTGGCACTTAGTACAAAAAACTCAGGGAAAGAAAGGGTAACATCCTTTAAAAACAATAGGTTTGTACATTTTATCTCTCACTTCTGACACTGGCTCAAGTTACACACTGCTGCGGCTTTTGGAGGATTGAGGATGTGTGAGTGGATCACATGAAGCAGCATCCCAGACCTCTGTTTTTGAAGGGACTTAGCTGGGAGGGTAGTATTGATTGTACTGGTTCCACGGGTTCTGGTAGCTGCCATACCCTTCATACTGTTGCTGCTGAGACACAGGGACAATATTTGTATATAATACACATTTTAAATCAAGATGCATTGCATTTAATCTTTTAAAGCTTTAATTGCCTCCTGCTGGGTAAATGCAGTGCTTTAACAATACAACGTAAATGTGCCATTCAATACTTTACCTGGTACCAGCTGCCATAACTCCCATATGATCCACTCATGTCTCCGCCCATCATAGAGGGAGGTGGTGTTGTCATGGGAACATGAGGCATTGTGGGTGGAGCCGTCTGTGGCACTGTCGAGGCAGATGCATCATCCATTTTGCTCATCTTTTCTGTCTCATCGTTATCACTTTAGGAAAAACAAACACATTTAAAATGCTTTCACAAAACGAAATGTCAAAAGGAGATCTCTGGTTTTGTTCTTTTGAGCTCACCCTTTCTCTGCATCATGTTCCTTCAGCAGTTTCTGGTGCTCCTCATACATGCTCAACACACTGACAATATACAAGACAAATGTTAAGGAACATTTAAAGGGGTCATATGATGCTGCTAAAAAGAACATTATTTGGTGTATTTGGTGTAATGAAATGTGTTTATGCGGTTTAAAGTAAAAAAAACACATTTTCCACAATTTACATTATTGTTTCTCCTCTATGCCCCGACTTTTTGAAACGCTCGATTTTTACAAAGCTCATCGGTCTGAAAAAGCGAGGTGTGCTGTGATTGGCCAGCTATCCAGTGCATTGTGATTGGCCGAATACCTCAAGCGTGAGACGGAAACCTTAGGTGTTACGCACCTACCATGCTGTGATGGCGTGTCCCGGCCGGAACGACAAGACAAAAACATTAAAACCCATTACAAACGAGGCATTTGTTGCATCCAGTGGGGACATAATTATGGCTTATAATGACTTATACTGTCTTTTTACACGTTGTGTTGCATCGCGCCGCGTAAACATAAAACCATGTCTGCATTTGTGACCCACATGTGACGACCGCGGGCTGGACTGCGCTTCATCCACGGTGAAAGCCGATCCGGCGATCCACAGCGCGAAGTTGAAGTATTTCCTCAGCGACCAGCACGGACCAGCTCCAGGCATGATGTAGCGGATATCGTCCTCTTTTGGAAGACCAAACAAAGTAGTTTCGCTTTCACAACGAAACACACAGCGTATTCAGGACATGGTGGCGGCAACAACAATACTACAGCGAGAATAAAAGTTATGCCTTCTTTCTTTGCGTGAACATTTGGGCGGCGTTATGCAAATCTTCCTACATAGTGAGGTAGATATGTGGGGGGCATGTTAGAACGAGCCGTTTTAGGTAGGCGTGGCTGACTCAACTTTTATAAAGAATATCTCTTTGGATTTGAGACTTTAGTCTTTGCAAATTTACAGATCTTCTTTATGCACCAAGAGCTTGTAACACTCCAAAGAGAAAGGAAAAAATAAAATCGCATCATATGACCCCTATAAGTAAACTCAGTAATAATAATACATTTGTAATGTAACATAATATACATGTTTTATCACTTGTGTGAAGCTACCCAGAATATTTTAATTAATTCTGACCTCTGTACTGTGGTCCCAAAGTCCTCAGCAAATTGCAGGCCACGTTGGGAGAAAAGGATTTTGGTCTTTGGGGAGAGAGGAGCAGCAAGGGCTTTGGCCACACACTGCAGAATCCCACCTCCATTAGCCCGCAGATCACCTGACATCTCCAGCTCCAGAAGGTTGTGATACAATCTACCGTTATCCTGAGGATCAAGAGTCATCAAATGTTGGTTTTGTGGTGCATCATATTGTGATAATTTTCTGTAATACCACTCAAAAGTTTGGGGTCGTTACAATTTTATTTTATTTTTTTTAAAGAAGTCTCTTATGTTCACCAAGACTGCATTTATTTAATCAAAAATATGGTAAAAACAATAATATTGTAAAATCGTCGCCTTGGAATTCTAAGGTTCTATGTGACATTTTTGTCAAAATTGAGTTATTCACATATTCTTATTCTGACAAGTTATAATGTAACTTGTTTACATTATGTGAGGTTTCTTTTGTAAGCTGTGTACATTTTGGGCCTTTTTTTTAGAAAAGAAAAAGGTTTCTATCTACAGAAGTCTATGGAACGCAAAAACTTTGAAATCTCAAAACTGCTTGGAATGCAGATAGAACTTTCCAATTCCAAGGTGGCGATATGTTAGTAAAATATAAAATAACTGTTTTCTTTATAATTTTTATATTCATGTTATGGCGAAGCTGAATTTTCAGTGTCACATTATCCTTCAGAAATAATTTCTTCTCTTTATTATTAGTGGTGAAAACAGTTATGTTGATTGTTCCCTCTAAGCTGCATGCGTGCGGGGCCGCACAATTCTTACATTGTGACTGCAGAAGAAATAACGCACAGGACAGAGGCAAAAAATGTGTTGTAGTAGTGTGCAAACTCTACTACATGGGGATGTTTTAGGTAACTAAAAGAATTCACATGTTCACGTTGTTTGAAATGATTTATTTAAAATATTTGTTTTTATATTATATTATATAAGCCTAATAAATAACTGACCTCAAAAAGGGAATTCATGAGCAATAACTGCTTCATTTGTTCATATTAGCTATATTATATTATATTATAAAAGAATTTAACTGTTTTGCATGATTGTTCTGAATTATTTTTAATACAATTTCCTGGTAAGTAACAGCACTGTAAAAAACTGTTTTCTCAAGTAATCTAAAATGTGGGTCATTTAGTTACATCAAGGGTCAAATCAAATATAAATAGCACATTAAAGTTAAACGTTACACACTTTTTGGGTGTGTGCTGTACAGGTCTGGTATGAAGAATGTATTCGCTCAGGTGGCCGAAATGTCTGGGGTTATGCTGCTTAATATTTTTGTGGAAACAGTGATTCTTTAATGAATATAAAGTCCAAAAGAACTATTTATTTGAAATAGAAATATTTTGTAACAATATAAATGTCTTTAGTCACTTTTGCTCAATTTAATGCATATTTGCTGAATAAATTCTTATTCTTTTAAAAAAAAATTTTTTATCTTACTGATGCCAAACTTTTGGATGGTAGTGTGTATAAAATGTCAAACGCTGGTGTTTTACCGGACTCAGCTCTATGGCTTCCTGTAGAACAGTGCGGGCCCTGGAAGGGCTCTTGCACAGCTTATGAAGAAAGCGAGCCAGTTTGATGGAGTAGAAGGCATGGAGTTGGGGGTTGTCTTTACTCTTCTCCACCATCTCCTTCAGCAGTGCCTCCGCCACATCCAAACGTCCTGCTCTCCGCTCCAGACCCACTCTTCTCAGACGCACCGCGGCCAAACCGGGCACTGTCATCTCAAGTGATTCTAGAATACGCTGTGCCTCAGTAATATTACCTATGGGAGGGAAAGGAAATCATGTAATGTACACATTCTGCAGTAGCTGAAACAAGTCCACATTTCTATGAAGTATGTTTTAGATTTTAGGCTAGTCTTTTTTCTATGCTAAACTTATTGTCTCACCATGTTTTTCCTCAAACAAGGCCCACTGAAGGCGGATGCTGTGTTTGTACGGAAGATGGATTTCACAAGCTCTGCGGTACACATTACGCACCTCCTCCAGCCCGTGTGGTGCCAGGTAATGCACATACTGTAACACACATAAATAGCTTACAAAATGCAACAAAAACGTCAACAATATTATAAAACAGATCATCATGATCTTTAATAACTGGTTGTTGGATCTCCCTTCTATGCTTACTTTATTCCAGAATTCCTCATAGAGTGCACAAGCAATGAGACAGCGTTCAAACAGAATTAGTACTCTCTTGTGCCCAGCTACACACTCTTGTTTTGAGCCTTCATGGCCTTCCACAGCAGCCCCTTCAGCATCCACTGCTGCTGTTTCAGCTTCTGCAATCTCCCAGTCCAGATAGCTCTGCCAGGCTTTCAGCTGGGCTCTATCCAGAGGCTTCACATGGAAATAAGGCCTTTTAATCTAGGAAAAAAGGAGAGAAGGAATCAAGTAACAGGAAGGTAAATTGACAGAAACACTTCATACACAAGCCATAAACAGTTCAAGTTTGGGTCAGCAAGATTTTTAGATATTTTTGAAAGTCTCTTTATTCAATTACAATTATTACAATTTTAAATCGCAGTTTTTATTTTGAGAGCATAATATTTTAGTGGAAAATGTTTTTTTTACAGCAGTCTATTCATCTATTTGATAGAAAGGTCAAAAGAACCACATTTATTTGAAATAGAATTTTTGTAACAATGTAAATTATCAATTTAACACATGCTTGCTGAATAAGAGTATTCATTTCTTTCCCAAAAAAAATTTATATACATCAGCCAAATCTGGTGGGTTAGTTAGTTATTTTTATAGATAACATCAGTGTTTCCTCCACCTCTATGAAGCATTTTTCTGAGAAACTTACAGCATCTTCAAAGTTCCATCTCTTCCTGACTTCTGCTTCATTTTGTTGGTACAATTCCTCTCTGCTGGCCATTAGGAGCTCCTGCATCTTCTGCACTGCTTCTTCCTGCATAAAAACATGTTAAAGATTGAAACGATAATCTCTAATGTGTCACATCAATTGAAGAAAACCTTCTATTACAGATGAAAAAGTGAGTTACCGTGTCCTTGCCATTGTCTGCAGGCTCTTCCTCCCCGGGCGGTCTCTCTTCTTCTTCAGCACTGATATCAGATCTCTGTTGAAATAGAATTTTTGTAACAATGTAAATTATCAATTTAACACATGCTTGCTGAATAAGAGTATTCATTTCTTTCCCAAAAAAAATTTATATACATCAGCCAAATCTGGTGGGTTAGTTAGTTATTTTTATAGATAACATCAGTGTTTCCTCCACCTCTATGAAGCATTTTTCTGAGAAACTTACAGCATCTTCAAAGTTCCATCTCTTCCTGACTTCTGCTTCATTTTGTTGGTACAATTCCTCTCTGCTGGCCATTAGGAGCTCCTGCATCTTCTGCACTGCTTCTTCCTGCATAAAAACATGTTAAAGATTGAAACGATAATCTCTAGTGTGTCACATCAATTGAAGAAAACCTTCTATTACAGATGAAAAAGTGAGTTACCGTGTCCTTGCCATTGTCTGCAGGCTCTTCCTCCCCGGGCGGTCTCTCTTCTTCTTCAGCACTGATATCAGATCTCTCTTTTTTGGCTTGAATCTGGCTCTGTTTGTACTCATTCCTCACTTTACTGTACTCCTCAGGGGACAGGACGTCCTGAGGCGGGTGGGAGGTTAGGTGAGCTTTCAGTCTGACAGAAGAGACAGAAATTCAGAGAACATCAGCCTTGTTCAATGTAAGAGTCATCATGATTTTTATGGACTCTGAAAGCAAAAGAATTTTTGTGATATTTTGGTGATCTGGATTTGATGTGCTTAACTGCAGGTGTTTGACAGTTTACCAATTAGGCTTTTGTTGATGCATTCAGCTGCATCTAAATATAAAGGGGGAAAGAGATCACAGAATATGAGCGTGAGAAGAAATGGTAACAAATTCTCACAAATCCATGCGTGTGTGTGTGGTATGTGGATTATGTGCCTCAAATCTGAGGAGTTGTGCGAGGAAAAAAAAGTATGTTAACACATAACATTTGATCTATTTGTATAGCGTACTTTTCATAATGTGTGTTGTAGAGCTGTGTGGGGACCCTCAGTACTCGGTCGTAGACGCTGGTAATGAAATTCAGGTTCCCCTGCTCCTTCTCCCACTCGGCGTACAGATCCCACAGCCTGTCTGAATGGAAGTCCCAGCCAGCGGCTGCAACTGCCTCCTCAAACACACTGAGCAAAGGACAGGACATTACTTTTCATGCTATATTGTTTCTTGAAATGTTTTATTGCTGTAAAGAATAATGTTTCAAGTTACCATGAAATCAAAATTGATTTTTTTAAAGATAAGTTTTAACGAAAGTCTGGAATACCCTCACAACTTTTCAAATCTGAACAGATTTTAAAACACTAGGCATCATATACTTGTCAACTTGTAAATGATTACAGAGAAAAACTGGACATCCTACACTAAATGACTGAGGAAAACAGACTACCACGCCTTCAGATTGTTCTGAACACGACAAACTAATGCAGAAACAAACCTCATTGCCAGGATATGCATGACAAATGAAAACAAAGTGTGTTGTAAAATTGATTAAAAATATCAATCATGTCTGATATCCTTTGAGAGGACGAATTCATAGCCTGATGCAAAAAACACAAAACACTTCTAACTAGTGTCGCAACTAGTGTCAACTTGTACAGTCTGTTAATCGGGGCAATAATCTGAGTAAAAATTATGCAGTGTATTGCAGCCTCAATTGTGCATATTTGCTTTAACTGTTAAGGAGAATAACTGTATTGTTAAAAGTATTAAAGGGATAGTTCACTCAAAAGTGAAAATTCTGTCATTAATTACTCACCCTCATGTCGTTCCAAACCCGTAAGACCTTTGTTCATCTTTGGAACACAAATTAAGATCTTTTTGATGAAATCCAGGAGCTCTCAGACCCTCCAAAGACAGCAAGGGTCCTAACACGAGGTCCAGAAAGGTAGTAAGAATATCCTTAAAATAGTCCATGTGACATCAGTGGTTTTCTGGACATTGATTGTGGTAGGACCCTTGCTGTCTGTGGAGGGTCAGAGAGCTCTTGGATTTCATAAAAAATATCTTAATTTGTGTTTCAAAGATGAACAAAGGTCTTACGGGTTTGAAACGACATGAGGGTGAGTAATTAATGACAGAATTTTAATTTTTGGGTGAACCATCCCTTTAAGACAGTGTATCCCAACCAGGGTGCTGTCTGTCAAGAGCAGGGGTGCCATGTAAAAAAAATAATTTTTAAATATTTTTAAATTGCTAAAATGTTCAAAAAAGCATCTGTTATATAATATCCATTTCTGATGTCGCCAATAATTAGAGATGCACCGAAATTTCGGCTGCCGAAAATGAGTTTCATGTGGTGTGACGCTCTGCGTATTATCCCGCTCTATGCGTGTGCGCTCCACTCAGTCGCTCCACTCGTATACTGTTCATGCGAATCGGAACAGCAAAGTCCACTCAAAAATTGAGCTGACAGGAAACATCGATGTAGTACAGTATTGTTTCTGTCTGCAATAGCCTACTGTGCTGTAACAAGGTGTGGTAAATAGGCAACTCTGGTAGCGCTGCCCTCTCATACATTGATCTGCTAACCGCTATGTTATGCTCACATGTTCTGATAATAATAGCTTTCTAGGACTAAATATTATTTGGATAATTGGTAAAAAAAAAAGAAAGTTAAATATCTTAACCCTACTGTTAGACCTACCTGAAAAACTAAACATCAATTTATTTAATTCGAAGGCCTGTCGTTATTTTTTTATTTGTGCTATCATTATTAATTTCTTTATTTGTTCTTATTTTATTACTGACTGCTTACTTGTCATTTTTTATTCAATTCAAAGTTTGAAATCAATCTCGTGCTACTGCAACAAAATTACCCCACTGTAAAATTAAAAAAACATTGAGTGAGCAAAAATTTGTGAGATAGCTAGCTATAATGGTAATTAAATAATGTTTACATATGTATAAAAGCCTACATTAAAATCTGTCATATAAATTGGTCTGTTCATTAGAAATTAGCCTACTGATTGCCCCCCATTGATGGACAACATTTTTTAATAATATTAAAAATATCTGTATGACATTATATTCTGCAGTTCTTCCCTGTTTTACTGAATATCTATACTTTTCAAATTATCATATCGAAGTTAGAAATTCAAATATTGTGACAAAATTGATTTTGTAGGGTGCCGGAAGTTTGTTAAAATTTCCAAAGGGTGCCGCGACTAAAAAAAGGTTGGGAAGCACTGCCTTTATGATATCGCATTAAACTTTGAAAGTTTAATCGCATTAAACCTCCATTTCCTCTTTGCTTGTTGTAAAAACACTTGCTCAATTTGTTTCTGGTCAGATAGAGCTTTGACAAAGATGCAACTTATGTTACTCAACAAACTCCACCTATATACTATCATCATGTCTCTCCTGCCTCTTGCTCTTCCCTTGCAAAGTTAACTTGGCATCAGTGCAGACTGACTTTCAGACAAAATCTGTTATTTCCAGGAGGAGAAAGAAAACTAGTAACAAACTGGGTCTAACAATATCATAGAACAAAAATGGAAGCTGAAATTGCATCCTGGAAAAAAAAGGCTGGAAGTTTGTCAGTGGTACCTGCGGATGCGCTGTGTTGACTCAGGCAGGTTCATGTTGAGCGTTCCCAGCAGCAGGTTGATGTAGTGAATCCAGAGATCAACACTGAGAGGGACTGCCTTCAAACCTCGTTCACACACCTGTCAAGGGACCCAAATACAGCTTTACATCTCCGCTGCCATATTATGTACAAATTTCTCAAAAAAATAAGAGAAAAGTGAATACAATAGTATGCCAAGTAATTTTATGTTTTGGGATTGTTCTTGTTCTTTTGTATTTGACTGAAATGTCCATCTATGCATGTTCTCACCTCTTCAGCCTTATCAACGTGACCGGCCTGTCTCTCAAGATCCGCAAACTTTTTCCAGTAACCGTAACACAGAGGATACCTCAGCAGAAACGCATTTAGGGCTTGACGGCAAGCTCTCATGTGGCCCTGCAATAAATAATGAAAAATTTAAAACCAACTAACATTTTGGTGCCGCCCCAATAACGAAACAACACATTCACCTCTTGTTCACAATACTGCAGGAGGTCTGTCCAGCTGTTGAAATCTTGAGGATTGTCGCTGGTAAGTTTCCAAAGTCTCTGAAAGTCTGGAGGCATCTCTCCCTCTTCCTCCTCTTCTCCTTCCGCTGTGTAGGGTGTTGTTGGAGCGCCTGTGTCCCCTCCATCTGCACCACTCTCCGCTGACTCCTCAACATCTGTCTTGGGAAGGTCTGCAACCTCAGGCTCATAAAGCTCTGTCACTGAAAGCGATGTATTGATAAAACAGACTACGGTTTAATTCACTGTATTGAATTAGGTTATGATGCAGAATATAGGGGTAAGAATAGTTTATCCTACTCAACATATCACAGTTAGTAAAACTGAATCTCGCTATAACCGTACTGGACACAAAGTGTTACATATTTTGTTGACGAAAGGTGATTCATTAATTATCCATTTATAAAGGTTAGTCTGCAACTTAATCCTCGTATTGAATTTAACATAAATGTGTCAAACAACTCTTACGGGATAAAAATGCTCAAGTTTGAATCAGTAAATCAATGGTTATTTAGATCGCTAGCTATTTTATGAAGACGCGCTCGTGTAATAACTGATGCATAAAGCGTTTAAGAAATGAATACGACAAACTATTCACACATGCTTAAAATCTCGGTGTTTTATTAGGTAACTTTTAAAAGGAAACCTGAAGGGTTTGTGAGTTCCCCGTTGTTGCCCAGGTCCTCTGTGCCTTCCGCCGCCATTATTGACCACACAACAAATGACGCATATAAAGTGCGACCCCTGCTCTTTCATTTTACTGTCGCAGTAGATTGTCGATAGCAAGGTAATCATCATGCCGCTGCTGTATGATCCCATAAAATCTCGAAGAGAAAATTAAAGTGTTACAACTGAGTGAAAGTGACACATTTGAAATGTGTACAAAAAAACAGACTGGAGCCACTTTTGACGTAAAACATTTCAAAAGCTATTTCAGTACTATTGCTTTATACCCTTTAATCTCAAGCTGGTACTTTTAAATGGAATAAGCAACTACCATAAAATTGTGGTTATGACTTCACAAATCAAAATGTTCTTTTGAAATTTTTCCACGAATGTGCTGCCATAGAGATGAGGCAAAACAAAAATGCAGTTGGGAATGTACAACATTTTTTATTACCATCTCATTTGAACACTCATTAATCAGAACTGTAGACATTATGTTTTGCCTCACATTTTCAGAGCTTTCAGGGTCACCCTCAAAAATGGAATGAAACAAAGTGGAAAATCAGAGCAGTAGTGTAAGATGGTCAAACGGGAATGTACACAAAGCTCTCTTTCATGAGACATTTACTTCAATCATTTTCACAAGATATCAACAATTTTATAGTGGATGACAAAATTAACCTCACAAATCATCTTCCCCATCACAGTAGATTAGACTGGAATAACTATAAGTGCCTGACTGTTTCATTCTGCTTTGCTGGATGAAAACAGAAATCCCCTAACCACCCCAAAAACAGCATATTCAAGTGCTCTAGAAAACAAAAATGTAAGCAATAAGACAAAACAAACACAGATTTAGTGGGTTATTCCCCCTGTAAAACAATCCAAACCCAAGATCCCACATCAAATTAACTAACTAGGCCATAAGCAAATAGAGCTTATTAGTAGTCTCCAGTGAAGAACTTTCAAAACTGAACTCTAAAACCCCTGATGTGCTCATTGTTAAACCATTTTTTAGATCTTTAACATTTTAGACAAACAGAATTGATTTGTGAACCTGTTGTGTTGTCTTAATTTTTGAAACTGAGCAAATATATTTGCTAAAGACTAATCTACTTCAGTAACGACTGGGTTTTCACTGTGCTCATAGGGTTTAAATACAATTAACACTCTTATCTGCTGCCCTGAAATGATTTAAATCCACTTCATGATTCAGTTAATCTGACTTTAATACTACTTTTCACTACACAAAATTAAAAACAAAGCTTTTGACTTTTGAATGACATTACTACATTTTAAAATGGAAAGCATTTACTGTCTGACCCTGCCAGTTGGATCCATTTCTTTTTAGCACTGAGAAATATCTCTGACCCACTGCACCACTTGTTCACTTTTTAATTGATGAATTTGTAAGTGCTCAATGTGTTTATGAATTAAGAGTGAGATTTTCAACTGATGAATTTTTCAAGTGATTTTTTTAGATCTCGTGTCATCTGGCCCCGGCCGCTGTAGAGATCCAGTGAGCTACTGCAGCAGCAGGGTCCAGTCGGCCCCAGCATTCATCCCAGGTTTACGGAGGGTTAGCACTGACATGGAAGTGTCAAACTCAAAGTCCACAGGGGTTTCTTTGCCTGTTCGAGAGATCATGAGAAGATTAGCATGCCATACAAACCGAGACATTGAGGTCATTTCCGCTGTAATACAAGACATTATTTTTCCGATATTACAATATTCAACAGGACTGAATAAATATCTTACCATCCATTTTAAGAAGAACCTTGCTGGGTTTGCTGGCACCCAAAATGAGAACTTTTTCAATCCATGATGATGTTAAGAAATTACAGTTTGGGCACAGGTTGCTGAGATGAAGCAAAGTATATGAGTCAAAATTACTTATACAGAATTTAATAAAAAATGTCTGGACAATGAAGCAGATAAGTAAAGGACAGATTAATATAAATACTTGGAGGTGAGAGCATTGTTGGCAAAAGTGAGGCTCCGATGAATAAATTCTTTCTTTGTATCATAGTTAAAACTATGGCCATCATCAATGTAGAGCTCGCCTTCAGCAAATTTCTAAAAAGTGTGAAAGAGAGAGAAGAATTTTTTTTTACTCAATTCAATTATACCATTTGTTTTATTAGTCACCAGTAAGATCTAGTTCTTTACCTTAGGGCTAAGGGCCACATACAAGGTGTATGGGTCATTTTCCATGCAGGTGGAAGACCTTCGAACTCTGTCCTTCCGAGGGATGATAGAGCCACCACGCTGGAACACCGGGATCTTAAAAAAATAACAATTAAATTAAATAAAACTCAAATATAAAACTGTTTTCTTGAACAAGGAGAGACACTTACAGAGCTTAGAGTGACTGGGATGTAGAGATTCTGTGCACCATTGTGTTTTTGAAAGGTGTGGACATCATACCAAACCTGGAAATAGAAAAAAAAGAAAAAAAGAAAACTGTATGAAGCATGAGTTAATCTAATCTAATATTCAACATGTTATATACATTTGCGTTCATTTTCACATCAAGTACATTTTTGACATGGACGAAAAGAAAACATTTTTAAGCTTTAGTTTATGTCATAGAACAACGAAGCTGGTGGTAGAAAATATTCCTGGGATAAATATACTCATTCTAGCTAGCATTTCCTGAAAGAGAGAGATTTTGATTTCATAAAGTATGTAAGTCAACAGTATCACCTCTCCGGCTCCAGGCAGATAGGCTGTGACTCCACGAGACCCTTCCTCTGTGACTGGGTGAACCAACAAATCTCTGCCTAAACAACAAAAAACAGAATACATTATAAATTACAGACTGATTGATATTAGACTTGATATTAGAAAAGGTTTTTTTCCAATTTCTCACCAATTAGGAATTCATCATCAATGGTGAAAGTTGCCGTGTCCTTGGGATAATCAACCCAAAGAGGCCTGAGACATGACAGAAAAGAAAAAGTGCACTCATGTAAAATGAAGCAGTACTTATGACTATACAAACAATCTACTCTGTGTGAAATAATGAACAATATCATAAGCAAGCATTCACAGGGACCTCGCTCACCTCATGACAGGCATTCCGGTCTTATGTGCTTGGTATAACAGCTGGTACCAGTACGGCAGAAGAGCATAACGCTGGCGGATTACCTCCCGGATGAGTGCAGTGTTCTCCGGGCCAAAGAGCCAGGGTTCCCTGCGCGTGGTGTCTAGATGAGCATGAGCACGGAAGAATGGCTGATACGCACCCGTCTGATACCAGCGAACCAGAAGCTCAGTGCTGGGATTCTTAAAAAAGCCACCAACATCAGCTGTATGCAAGAAGAGAGAAATGGCATGTAAAGTTGTCCACACACATGTCCACTGCATTGTCATTCGTATAGTAGACCACTCAAATTATACAATTCTCTATCCATTGTGTGTTTGTTATGAAATGTTTTGCCTAGTTTGATTGTGCTTTCAGCTACAAATAAAACCGCAATACTTATTTTACCATGTTAAAATACATTTTCCCCCCAAAATCAGCAAAGAAATAAAAGTTTATTTGGGTCTAGTTATTACCACAGAGTATACAGATAATTACTGACCTCCACAAAACGAGACGCCCACAAGCCCAAGACTGAGACACATGGGAATAGAAATCTTGAGATGGTCCCACTCAGCTGCATTATCACCAGTCCAAACAGCACCTAATGAAAATATGCAAACCCAAATGTTTCTTTCATACAACATGTACAATAAAATAATTACAAAGTCTCAAACTTTAATTTCCGTGTGCAAAAACAACCGCATGAATTCACCATATCTCTGAGAACCAGCAAAAAAGGCTCTGGTCAGCACAAAAGGCCTTTCAACTCCACCAGATCGCCGAGTCTGACCTTCGGCAGTGGCCATTTGCTGCATAATAATACAAAGAGAAAATCAAGGAAAAGAAGAGAATAACATTTCATTTAGAAGAATATTTAATGCAGGTGGTAAAGTATAAAATAATAGTAACAATGTTATTGATGTTTGTCCCTTCTCTTCAGTTGGTTTTAAAATATTCCACATTTTACCATACATCAGTTCCTCACCACATAAAGTCCATAGATATTGTGGATGTCTCTGTGCTCCCACTTTCCATGCAGTGCATCTTTGTGCATAGTGACCTCAGGCCCATTGAACACAGATGGCTCATTCATGTCATTCCAAGTAAAGAGATTCTCCATCGAACCCTGAAAAGCAACATGTAAAGTTATGACAACAAGATTTGTTTGTCCATTTTCACATTTAACACTGTGTCCTAACCACATGTGATGTGTCAAATTTTCCAAATACAAAGAAATTCTGTTCACACTGAACGCAAAACTGCTGCACAGCAAATTTGGAGCGGGACATTGGACCATTAAGATTTCACAGTGGAATGGAAAATGATAGACACAATGTCCTTCACAGTCTTCTGCAGCTTGGTTTACAGACATTTCGTGCATATTTTTCTGAGCGTAAGCACTTTCCACTCTCTTTTGAAATGGTCATATGTAGAAGAGAAACGCAGCACAAGACATCAAAGCATCACTACATCCTGCCTGGGCTAGAAGGTAGGTACAGCTACAACATCTGCTTCAATCATTTATTTATTTGCAATTACTAGAATAATAGAACAAGAAGGAAATCAGTCAAGTTAACACTCTTTTTGGTCAAGAGCATTATGATATAACAGTTTCAGATCCTTGTCCTAGTTTAGGGCTGTCACTATGACAAGATTGAGAACAGAAATTTCTTACCTCATACTGGTCATAGGCGAACATGCTGGCCCACCAGGCCCGCATTTCTGGTTTTGTAAAATCTGGGTATCCAGAGTTTCCTGTGATAACACCAGAGATGCATTTAAACTACAATAAATGTAACATCAAGCATCTTAACACAAATACCACATATTTTTTTAATTAAGTTAAATTATTTAATCTATGGTTCAAAAGATTTGGGTACGTTTTTTTAAAGAAATTAATACTTTTACTCAATAAGGATGCATTCAATTGATCAAAAGTGAGAGTAAAGACTTTTACATTGTTACAAAAGAATTAGATTTCAAATAAACGCTGTTCTTTTATACTTTCTATTCATCAAAGAATGTCGCAAAAATATTAAGCAGCACAACTACATTTCAAAACAAACTTCCCACCTGGCCAGCACCAGCCTTCATAATTCCTGCCATCTTTGTTCTTAACATAGAAGTCTTTAGAAGTAATCTCGTTGTGGATCTTGTAGCCACTATCAACCCTGATGTGGGGGTCTACTATAGCCACCATCTATTCAGAACAAGATTATCATCACAAAAGAATCCCTATGGAATGTTTAGAAGAAAATAATACCATATTGTAGCTCTACAACAACTGTGGCTGACCTTGCGTTTCTTGTCCATTAGGCCCTGAAGCATCTCTTTAGGCTGAGGGAACTTGTGGGGATCCCAGGTGAAGTAGCGCTTGCCATCTGCATGCTCAATATCAAGCCATATGAAATCATAAGGGATGTCATGTTGGTCAAAGCCTTGGTCCACTGACTTCACATCTTCCTGGTCATTATAATTCCAGCGGCACTGGTGATAGCCCAGACTGGCGAGGGGAGGGAAAGACTGGGTGCCTAGAAAGTGAAAAAAGCCCCATAATATTTCTGACTCATGCCTGAAGATGGTTTAGTGTAGTTTAGAGGTCATAGGTGACATTTACCTGTGAGAGAGGCGTATTGTGAGAAGACATCTGATGGTTTGGGCCCAAGCATGATGAAGACGTCGATGATACCGCTCTCAGAGATCCAACGGACGTCCGTCTGTGGATTCTCACTTGAGCCTTGAACAAAGTCTAGCATCTTACCAAAGACAGTCTGAAAGAAAGAGAATAGTAACAATGACGTTATGAGTTAAAGTTTTAAAATAGATAAGAGATTATAATATAGAGAAGTGACCTCTTACCTTTCCCGTTGTATTAGAACTG
Organism: Sinocyclocheilus grahami; assembly: GCF_001515645.1. NCBI lineage: Eukaryota > Metazoa > Chordata > Actinopteri > Cypriniformes > Cyprinidae > Sinocyclocheilus > Sinocyclocheilus grahami. The sequence goes on along the minus strand of NW_015505588.1, from coordinate 945,442 downwards.
ATGTCTACCCAGGTCTCAGCTGCATTAAGCCAGAAAATACCCATGGTCCTCTGTGTGTTATGAGCTAGCATGACAGGTATGGATCCATATAAGGCCATAGGGTTATAGAGCTCATACTGAAACACATCTAGGTTATACAGCCTGTATGGATCACCACCACTAGAAAAAGAAAAAAACCTTGCTTACCGATTTCATAGGAGGTGGTGTATTTCGATTTCTGTGAATTAAGATGTATACTCACTCTGTGGTTTTGAGTTTTAGGTCGTCAGCATGCTCTGGAATACCGTACACATGTTCTACACCAGGCAAGGAGAAGTCTAAACTTATCGATGTGGGGCCTAAAGAAAATATTGAAAAATAAATAAACATTTAATTATTGTGTAATAAAACTTTAAGTCCATCTCTGATAGCCTTGAGGCCATCAATATGCTTTAATATGCTACAGTGTACTCTAAAATGTTAACTACATTAACTGTATACACTACTGTTCGAAAGTTTGGGGACAGTAAGATTGTTTTTGCTTTTTTAAAGAAATCAATACTCTTATGCTGCAAGGATGCATCAAATTGATCAAATGTGACAATGACATTTATAATGTTGGAACAGATTTATATTACAAATAAATACTGTTCTTTTTAATGATTTATTCAGTCCTATCCCAGTTTCCACAAAAATATTATAGCACAACTGTTTTCAATTGTTCAGTGACAATAAGCAGTATATCAGAAGGATTTCTGAAGGATCATGTGACACTGCAGACTGGTGTAATGGCTGCCGAAAATTCAGGAAGAAATTACATTTAAAAATATATTACAATTATTTTAAATTGTGTTCACAATATTACTGTTTTACTGTATTTTTGATCAAAGTGTGTATATACTTCTTTAGTGTAAATACTTTTTCAAAAACAAACAAAAAAACTAGTGTACACATTTGAAATTTGCAGTCTTTCTCTTCTGGAAAATCTGATCAAAAATATTGAAAACCTGTATAGCACTACACAGGTTTTTGTCCAAACAAATGCTGTCTATAACAATGTAATCAATTATGACTGTGATGCAATCAAACTAAAGCTTATTGGCTACTAAAAAAAAAGGAATAAACCCTTCAAGATGTTTTCGGTTTCAGAAGAAAACACGTGAACACCAATTTAAAAACCGCACTCGTCAAGTGATTTCATGGAAATATAACTGACGTAGAAACATACCATTCGGTTTGGTATCCGTGTGAGATTTAAACGTCTCTTCCCACAGTCCAACTTCCTCTTTATCACTCTCTCCATCCTCACCCTATTATGCGGGGGGGGGAAATTGAGCTTTATTCTTGGTTTCAGTTCTCAATGTGATGATCATCAGGTCACACTTCTTTAGTTACTATAGTACTTTCACACATATCAGTGTTGCATAACCGCTACATAAAGCTGCTAAACCAGATCAGGTACAGCAACCGGACATGTTGGTTTTAACTGAAGACGTGGCAAGATGACACTGAATCAGGTTGTAGTATTATTTACCTGAGCACACCCACAAATGCACGAAAACAGCTACTGACCTTCTCGCCTTCATCTTGCTGTTGATCTCCATCTACACTCTCTTTAACCTCAGCACCATCTGGTTGTGCTTGCCTTTGATAACACACCCAACATACAGACAAAAGAAAGAATAACAATAGTAAGACTTAAGTAGTAAACGGTTTGCATTCAGCACTGACATTTACAAAATTCTCTCCACTCTGCAGCAAACTATCCTATACTTTGTTCTGCTTATGGGAGAGGACAGGGAATTATTTCAACCTAAGCACATGTTGAATACCACTTTTGGGGTGAACTATCCTTTTAAATCCTTGTAGTAATAGCATTTTTTTTTCAACTACACTACTGTTCAAAAGTTGTGGGTCAATAAGAAATGAATGCTTTTAATACTTGTTTCTGAGGATCATGTGATACTGAAGACTGGAGGAATGGCTGCTGAAACCATCACATAAATAAATTGCATTTGAAATTATATTACAATAGAAAAAGGTATTTTAAATTGTAATATTTCACAATATTACTGATTTTTCTTTATTTTTAATCAAATAAATGCAGCCTTGGTGAGCATAAAAACAAATCAGCAAAAACATTAAAAACCTTACCGACCCAAACCTTTGAACAGTAGTGTATAGGTATTTTTCTCAGCTTCCAAATAAAGCCCATTTTAGAAGAGAAAAACTCAATACTCACGTGTCCTTGTGAAGACGCAGGTGCTCAAAGGCCAGCAGGCCACGAGAGTTGAGGGATAGCAGCACCTCTGGCCCCTGCATGATGTCCAGCCTAAATGGACGGGCACTAACAATCAACCTCTGGTTCTTCACTCCCAGAGACAACACAACGCCATTATCATCCTTGGACAACACTGAGAGACTGGAGAAAGAGAGATACAGAGAGAGAAACAAAGACAGACAGGGGAATCAGATGCAAAAAAAGGCAGCAGAAACGAGCTGAAGTTACTCAGAGGAACACAATAAATCGTGCATGTGTTCCGACTGCTCTCTGAATGTCATTGTGCACTCTCAGATCAGAGACACACTCACGGCTCAGTAGGAGGCTCTGCTATGAGCACGTCTGGCACCTCAAAGCGCGGCTTCAGAGGTTTCAACTCATTTATTTTCACCCGCGTCATATTCCCCTGCAGTCTGTACAGCTCCAACAGCAAGTGCACCTGCAAACAGCAGTAGAGTGATCATCCAAATCATTCAAAATCCTGGCGTTTGAGCAGGGACATAATCCCAGAACATGTAACAAGAAGGGCAGACTAACTTCCTCTCTGATTTGGCCATAAATGGGACCAGATAAACCACTGAATATCAAGAAATTCTGCAGATCTTTTAACAAGGAGATTTTTAAAAGAAAATACTATTTTCAGAGGTATCAGTTAAAGGAGGGCATGAAACAGACCTTGTTGTTGTCATTGATGAGCTGGAGGGTCAGTCGGGAGTCACTCAGCTCCAAGGTTTCCAGAAGAGCTCGGTATGGGGACTGACCCGGCTTGAGCGCCCGCTGACGTCTACGGACAAACCGAGACAAAAATCATTGCATCTCTGCAGCCTTTGCAGATGCAATTCAAGAACTCTCTCAACTACCAAAACAGAGTATACGGTGGATAACTTCAATTTTACATATGTCAGAATAATACAATAACTTTGTTATCTTTCACAGGATTTTTTTAACATGAAAATCCTAGTTGCACACTGCACAGCTCATCTATAACGTAGTGATTAACAGTATAACTCTGACATACTTGCAGAAAGCACTCTGATCACAGGTTTTAAAGTTTCCCCGATCCACAGCAAAGGTGCTGCTGAAAAACAGAGACACACAGACCACAGACAGCAGCCCCATCCTAAAAAAAATAAAAAGGACAAGAGGAGAAAGTTTGAAGTAAAATAAGCTACTGCATTTGATCATGTTTGAGTAATGAATGGGCAGGGGAGTAACAATAGTGCTACGTTCACTTCCTTATTTTATGAGATACGAGCCATGTTTTAACAGCTTTTTATATTTACATAGTGAGCTATTTTTTATATTTGGGGGGGGAAAGTTTAACACCTTGCACGTGACACAATCTGGTGTAATTCATTCAAAAAAGCAGCTGGGATGGCATTAGATGCATGTAAAAACAACGGCATAATTCAAAAAGCTGTATTTTCTCAATGAAAGTATTATTGTGTATACGCGTTCGCTCCATAAAGCTTAACTTCCCTTAATTAAAACTTACCGGATAATTTTGGTCTCAACTATATGCTGGATAAAATGATCTGTAAACTCTTCAGATTTTATCTAGCATTGCACACCGATCAATCAACTACAATCTCAAACCCCGAATTGCATTTTTCAAAAAAATAAAAAATAAAAATCAACGCCAGGATGATAAGGAAAAAAGCTGCAATGCATGCGCAAATAATCAATGCGACATAAAAGATACTCGTGTGTATTACTTTACGTCAACCATAAAGCTGTATAAAGACATCAATGTCTTATGAATTAAAAGATGACTCGTCAAAAGGCCAGCGATGGCTCAGCCACGCATTCACATCTAACAGTTACTATTTGCTTCCTCGTTCAACACCTGCAGCAGCTTTACATCCCAACTCTCACACGAGCTGCCCGTCGGTTAGCTTAAAATAAAGACAGAGGACATTTTTAAAAATTCCATAACGACGAATTTATATGATATCTTAAAGTCTTTGTTTTACCTTTCATTGGCGATAACCGCCATCTTGGACACACAGCATTAAGCCCAGCCTCCCGGAGGTTGGTTGGTTAGCGTGTTTGCAGGAACACTATTGGGTAACAACCGAATCCCTACAGGCCGCACTTACCATGGAAACCAACCCATCTGACATGTATGCTTGTGTACTCGAGACTATTGTGTGATGAAACTACATTATATTACAGATAGGCAGGGATCATTCAGCACAGCTATCATTTCGTTTCATGTTGATTTGATGATGAAAATTAGACATTGACCTACACTACATTCTCTGAATTTTTATCTTCTATGATAACATGTTGTGATATCCTTGTCATCCTAGGCGATTTTAATATTCATATCTGTTGTCCGGATAGGCCCCTAGTTAATTTTCTAACTGTGTTGGACACTTTTAACCTTACTCAGTCAGTAGTGGGCTTTACTCACGTACAAGGCGTACACTGGACTTGGTTTTGTCTTGGGGTACTCCGGTGTGTGAGTTGGCTGTAGAAAACATTGGGCTCTCAGATCATTATTTTATTACTTTTAATATGGTTTTCTGTATGATCACTGGAGGCGTTGCAGCAGCTTTACATCCCAACTCTCACACGAGCTGCCCGTCGGTTAGCTTAAAATAAAGACAGAGGACATTTTTAAAAATTCCATAACGACGAATTTATATGATATCTTAAAGTCTTTGTTTTACCTTTCATTGGCGATAACCGCCATCTTGGACACACAGCATTAAGCCCAGCCTCCCGGAGGTTGGTTGGTTAGCGTGTTTGCAGGAACACTATTGGGTAACAACCGAATCCCTACAGGCCGCACTTACCATGGAAACCAACCCATCTGACATGTATGCTTGTGTACTCGAGACTATTGTGTGATGAAACTACATTATATTACAGATAGGCAGGGATCATTCAGCACAGCTATCATTTCGTTTCATGTTGATTTGATGATGAAAATTAGACATTGACCTACACTACATTCTCTGAATTTTTATCTTCTATGATAACATGTTGTGATATCCTTGTCATCCTAGGCGATTTTAATATTCATATCTGTTGTCCGGATAGGCCCCTAGTTAATTTTCTAACTGTGTTGGACACTTTTAACCTTACTCAGTCAGTAGTGGGCTTTATCACGTACAAGGCGTACACTGGACTTGGTTTTGTCTTGGGGTACTCCGGTGTGTGAGTTGGCTGTAGAAAACATTGGGCTCTCAGATCATTATTTATTACTTTTAATATGGTTTTCTGTATGATCACTGGAGGCAGTGAGTCAGCAGATTGTCGTGTAAGGCCCATTAAAGGGATACTCTACCCCAAAATGAAAATTTTGACATTGATCACTTACCCCCATGCCGTTCCAAACCCGTAAAAGCTTTGTTCGTCTTCGGAACACAATTTAAGATGTTTTGGATGAAAACCGGGAGGCTTGTGACTGTCACATTGACTGCCAAGTAAATTACACTGTCAAGGTCCAGAAAACTATGAAAAGCATCGTCTGAATAGTCCATCTGCCATCAGTGGTTCAATCTGAATTTTATAAAGCAATGAGAATACTTTTTGTACGTGAAGAAAACAAAAATAATGACTTTATTCAACAATTCGTCTCCTCTGTGTCTCTCCGCATCACCATAGCGCCATTTTGGAGAATATGAGCTAAACGCAGGCAGCGTACGCTATTCTGTGTCAGCCGCGATACGTTTTCTATGTGTATTTACGCTTTGATTTGAACGAAAACAGCACATCAATGTGGTTGATTCATGCTTTTATTTCATCCAGATTGGATTATTGCAACTCGTTTAGGGTTGTCTAAGATTCTGCTCTCACGGCTGCAGCTAGACTGTTCCCTGGCACAAGGAAGTGGTCCAGCATTTATCCAGTGCTGGCTTCCTGTTGATTTTAGAGTCCAATATAAAGTTTTGATAATGGTTTTTAAAGGTTTGCATGGCCTTACTCCAGAGTACATTTCAAGTCTGATACAGCAGCACTGTGTTGCTAGACCTCTAAGAACATCACAGAGTCTGCTTTTGCATGTTCCCAGATCACGGTTGAAAACCAAAAGTGATCGAGCCTTCTCTGTGGCAGCCCCCACGTCTTTGGAATTGTCTCCCATTGCACATTACATCATGTGACTCAGAATGTTTTAAATCAATGTTGAAAACACACCTTTACACTGTGGCATACAGTTGCCCCTAGCTTTGGGACATTGATCAGTGATGGTTATAGTGTGTATTGTGTTTGAGTAATTTTTTTAGAAATGTAAAGCACTTTGGTCAACCGGTGTTGTTTAATATATAAATAAATGTTGATTGATTGACTAACAGCATAAAATTTGTATGCCATTGGTTAATCCCATGCAGTTTTATGTAACTTTTACTTTTAATTTTAGAACTGCTTTTTCTGCAAAATAAATAACAGAATAAGAGGCATTTTAATGCATTTTTTATTTTTACAGTTTCCTACCCAACAACAACAGAGACAATGTGCAGAATTGCAAAAACAGAATTTTTGAAATATCTTACATTTTGCTGTAGGCATCCAACTGCCTGGTTTTCAGTGCTTAAAAAAACTCTACAGAAAGCTAGACAATATAAATGTTAGATACAAAATCAGATGTGATGGTTAATAGAAAGACAGTTCCTAACACTGTCACAATTATGCTTTTACAGTGGTTTTCTGTTACTATTTTTTTGACACCGACAACTCTTAAAATGTAGAAATATCAACTTCATACTTTTAATTTTAGAACTGCTTTTTCTGCAAAATAAATAACAGAATAAGAGGCATTTTAATGCATTTTTTATTTTTACAGTTTCCTACCCAACAACAACGGAGACAATGTGCAGAATTGCAAAAACAGAATTTTTGAAATATCTTACATTTTGCTGTAGGCATCCAACTGCCTGGTTTTCAGTGCTTAAAAAAACTCTACAGAAAGCTAGACAATATAAATGTTAGATACAAAATCAGATGTGATGGTTAATAGAAAGACAGTTCCTAACACTGTCACAATTATGCTTTTACAGTGGTTTTCTGTTACTATTTTTTTTGACACCGACAACTCTTAAAATGTAGAAATGCACCTAAGCTAACAATATGTAGAAAAATATATGAATGCAAGAAGTCTGTGACCTCAGAACACCACTTCTCATAATTTGACAGTTGTCAAATTTGAAACCTCCAACAAAGGTGTCCCAGGCGGTCAATGTTCTTATGCAGAACACTATGGATAGGTGCAATATAGCGTGCAACATCACCGTCCCGTGAAAAGTCCCGAAAGAAAAGTCCTTGGTCAGCACAGAAGGTGAACTTCTGCGGCATTGGGCTGTTCCCCCGCATGTACTCCCATACACCCAACAGCAGTAGCCTAACTTCAAAGGGTGAGATGTGAGGGAAAACCTCATGGATGTTACTCAACACTGGTGGTAGTAACTGACCTTCACCCATACATGATACGAGCAAACAGGAGGTCTGAAGGTGCCAGGGGGAGTCCAACACTGATGGTTCCCTTGATGCTTCCCAGTGAGCCAGTAAGGTGGAAAGCAGACCTCTTAAAATGACGGAGCAGTAGCACAGAGCTGGACGTCCAGCTGCAACTACACGGAGAAGATGGAACAGCACAGGATTTCCTTTGAAGCAACGACGAATGTGTATGTCTCGCTCAACTGTGGTTTTCGAATGTTCTTCTGGAGGCCAGGACAGTTCTCCATTTGCTACATCTGGACAAATGTTCTCCACCAGAGTTACAGCAATTACCTTTGCAGCCTCAGCATTAATTGGGGGAAGTTCATCAGAAATAAGAGGTTCACTGGCAGGGAAGCGGCCATTAGTGGTACCTCCAGCAGAACCATTTCTAGCATTGCCAGTAGGGTTTCCTCCACCTGAACTACAACACTGAACCATGACAGCAAACAAGGTCTGCATATTCTGATTGATTCTATCTGGGTCAGGTTGTGAAGGGGTGTACGGAGGTTTCAAACCCTTTCCAATTACTCCAGCATGAAACACGGACCACACGTTACCCGAGAAGTTAACAGAGGTGCCAAATTTGCAGTTGATGTCTAAGAGGGAGACGCCCAAGTCTGGAATAAGGTTGGATGACTGTGTGGTGTCATCACCTGGGTTCTCCTGCAGGCCTCCAAATAAATCTTGGTTGCCTCTGTGCAGGGCTCCCTCCACTAGTTGTTGCAGCACAGCTTTAAGTGTCAAGGGAGAGTAGGCTGCAAGACGTGACAACAGTCGCATGGAGTATCCCACTTCCTCTTCCCCTACCCTAAGACTCTCCCCTTGCTGTCGTAAACACACAAAGAAGTGTGACACTGCCGCTCTACATATCAGCAACAGATGAGCTGGAGAGCAAGCTCTGGGAAGCTGGCTACACGAAAGCAGACGGACAGTTGCCTTGGATACCATAGTGTCGCCATGAAGAAGCAATGGGCAGAAATCCTGAAGGTGGTTGGAGATGGCAACTCCAACTTGCACGGCCATTGATGACTGAGCTGAACTACCTGTTGCAGCCCCTCCATTTTTCCGATCCTCCTCTTGACTCTGTACCGCAGTAGCCAGGTTGTTCAGGAGCTGAGCCAACTGTTTGTTGTCAAGGGTTTGAGTGTGGATCTGGGCAACACAGCGGGCTATTGTTGACGGAAGCAACCCGGAAAGTGAAGTGGAAAGTGGGGTGTACAATTGTGAGGCCAGAGCAAGCTCCTCTGGGTTTCGTGCTTGGGTGAAGAGCTGACACAAAGCTTCAGTGGCCACGCTTGGGCCACCATACACGGATATCAGACAGAGGAGCTGATGCAACCAGAGGTGCCTCTTCCGCTCAAGCCGGAGGGTTTCAGCGCACAGATCACCTATGTGTCCCTGGAGTTCCTCTAGAAATGGGATCACTTGCGGCATTGCTGGGGCAGCAGAGGACTGTGGGAAGGGTTCATTACCCTCTGGTCTGTTGTGCACCAGCTTGTGAAGATGCAGCAGAAGCATTTGCAGTAAGTGGTCACAGGCTTCTCGAATACTATCATGGGGAGAGGGTGTAGGGCCTGATATGATCACTGAAGATGGTGTAGCAGTGTCCGCAAGGAACTTCAGTACCCTTGCTCCACCTGAAGGGCTTTGGCTTATGAGATGCACCGCTAGACCCAACATATTATCGAGCTCCTCCCGGGGCAAGGCCTGGAACTGAGCCTGGAGTTGAATTAGCACGGGCGGTCTGAGGAACTCCACCAGTTCTGCAGAAACGGCACCCAGGAGAGTGGGGGAAAGAGCAGCCAGTTGAAGCAAAAAAGGTACAGTGGCCCTACGGAGGTGAGGGGAGTTCTCCCACCCGCCTGCCCCGGATGAATGCGGAGGTACATTTTGAGGGGGCGGAGACAGACTATCCTGAAACATCCTGAGAAGCTCTTTCTTGATGCTATCAGAATGTCTGGAGGCCAAGTGCCCAAGGATACCAACTACTGAGCCTATTTTGGGGACTCTGCTGCTCTTGTCTATTGGCTGCTGTTGGTTAATCTTCTCAGCAGAGGAATATCCGTGCGCATAAAAGTCTTTGAGGCCACAAGCCAGCACCCTGCTGATGATGGTGCCAGGAAAAGCTGAACCAATGTGGGCGACGACCCAGTCAAAATGAGGGGAGTGCTGGACAGAGGTGTCCAACAAGGCATCCACACAAGCATCAGGGCACCAGGCCAACATGGCCGCTAGACACTGGGAGTAGCACTCCATAAGTGAGCGAGTGGCTGCACACGACATCCAAAGCTGCAGCAGCTCATTTAGGCTGGACGAGTGAGGAGCCGCCCTTCGTCCTGCATGCTTGCTGCTAAGCTGACCAAGAAGGTCAACGGCCCATGTGGACACAAGAGGAGCCCAAGCTTTAGGACTAAGCTTGATAAATTCAGAGAGGACTGCATGGACTTCTTTAATAACATCCTCCAAATTAGATATACTGGTGCTGGCTCCTCCACTTGTACTGTTACCACCATTTTCACCCTCTGCCTCCAGGTCTTGCAGAAAGGCGGCAACATATTCATCATACACTCCCCTTAAGTGCTCCAAGACGGCTCCACGGCAGGCTGGGACAGTTCGAAGGAGGCGCACTGCGCAGCGGGCATGATCCCGAACACTGAGTTTACGTCCCTGCGTCTGGTCAACGCCACTGATGAAAGCCTTGATTTCTAAAGCCAGCTCTTGAGGACTGATGAAAAAGAAAAAGGACAGTTGGAATACATAGAAATGAAATGTAGCATACATTTAGCAATAAAATAAGATTTTTCTATATTGAGTATATTCAGAAATAACATGTCTAGCAGTCACAGCAGTATAACATGCTATCCTTCATCTAATACTATTTTAAAAGCATGCAGTTTTTTGACTGTGTATTAATTGAGAAACAACATGGAATATTTATAATTTCAAAATAAGCTGTCACATATTTTATAAGATATAAGTGCATATAATTTATGAAGGAAATATTTTAATATATTGTAGCCAAAACAATGGCTTGATATTAGGGATGCGCCAATCCGATATCGGCTCCGATAGTGCCATTTTTCTCGGATCGGCTATCGGTCTGAGAGGGCCGATCCAAAGCCGAGATTTTTATTTTTTCTTCCCCGATTGTGCGAATTATTCTGTGTTACTTCTGAAGCCATACGATAGCTTAATGTGAGCTACATATGAATATTTAAGTCCTTACATTAAAGTTCACACAAACTCTTTTCTCCGCTGTGGCTGTCAGTCATTCGTTCAGCCTTTAAACCCTGGTCGCATTCGGTTACGACAGTCAGTTCGGTAAAGCTCTCTCCAAGATCATTCTGTGTTCCCATTATACTTGATTTGTAAATACATGTCTATGATTTTGCAAAAAGGACTTTATCTTCTTGCCGGAGTTTAATGCTGTTTTGTTAATTGCTACCGGGTATCTGTGAGAACAAAACACGGGCGTAGAAAAGACTATAAATAGTTTTTAACGTGCACAGTAACTGAAATTTAAAACTGTTAAAAGAAAGGCTCAATAACTGTTGCACAGATATAATACTCTACGCATCAATTTCTCTTCCCTTTGTGCTTTGCAGTTTTTAACACAAAGCGCTTACAATGTGCGCATCCGGTGTGCAGAACGATGCGCTTGAAGCAACACGGCGTCAGGCTGTGACGCCATGTTGCTTCAAGCGCATCATTCTGCACACTGGATGCGCAAATTGTAAGCGCTTCGTGCTCATAGACTATTGTTGGGTCTGGTGTCTCATCTTCCTCTTGACAATACCCCATATATTTTCTATGGGGTTCAGGTCAGGCAAATTTGCTGGCCAGTCAAGCATACCAACACCATGGTCATTTAACCAAGTTTTGGTGCTTTTGGCAGTGTGGGCAGGTGCAAATCCTGCTGGAAAATGAAATCAGCATCTTCAAAAAGCTGGTCAGCAGAAGGAAGCATGAAGTGCTCCAAAATTTCTTGATAAATGGGTGCAGTGACGTTGGTTTTCAAAAAACAGCAATGTAAAGCCGTTTACTATGCCAGGAAATTTTACTGAACCTGAAATAACAGAAATGCATTGACAGAGAAGGCAACACATGATATTGTATCATATGCAAAATGGACATACAGTTACAATGGGGATTTATGCTCCCAGTAGTTTTGTTTTTTATTCTTTACTAACATACTGGACTGAACTTGGCGAACACCTGCGCTCTGTATCATTCATATAATTCAGACTAAATAAACCACCTTCGTTCATGCCATTAAAAAGAGAACACCATTTTGTTCATTCATACCGATAACGCAGTTTAATGCAAATTGGAATTCCTTCCATAAACTGATACAATGTTTTATAAGTTATTGGTAACATATATGATTATTCTATTACTGCTCACCTGTAATTGTTTAGAGGAGTGTGGCAGTGAGACGTCTGCATGGCTGACAAGGCATTCCCCTCGAACATCGCAGACATCGTTTATGTGCTTATGCCAAATACTCCATGCGCAATATTTTATCTACATAGAAAACAACTACTACAATGGCGAAATGTGAGGGGGAAAGGGGCAGTATTTGCAACTTTCGCCAATTTTTCAACACCGTTTCAACGAACGCTACACTAAGCAGCGGAAGCGCTCGTGTATTCTTTCGTCAGAGGGAAAATTACGAGTTTGCTACACTTATCGCCCTCTGTAGTTTAGGAGTTATTATTGTCAAAGCACTCTCAACACCTTCCTTGGAGAAAAGCGTGCAAAATGGGCCGACTGTTTGATGATGTTACGATGACAGAAAACACTTTCTCCCGTTGTGCTTTTCACAGTTGAAATGCTTACCTCAGGAATAAACCCTGGGAAATGTAATCTCGGGTTATTTTATTCCACGTTCCACACGGTTCATATTTTATGCTTGGTTCATTTTAGATCACACACTGTATATTTCTAAAGTCAAAAGTTACAGTTCCTATTTCATTATTTATGAGGCCAATAACATTGAGCGCCCACTGATACAGTTCCCAGCAGGTGCGTGAACCTTTTATAAGAACTGCTGGCCCAACACTGGAAAAGTTGCCACTCTGGTTGTCTTAAACGTACTAAAAGCAGTCTTCTGGATGAAAATAATTGAAATAAAACGTCAATAAAAGTGTACATATATTTTTTAATTGTTTCAGAAGAACACCAACACCTTTTAAGGGCGTCGCTATCCGCACTGAATGTATCTGATTGGTCGAGTAGCGCGATATATTCTCTGATTTTGGAGCGTAGCATCACTGCGACAAAGGCTGCGGCGTACTTGTAAGTAGAATACCCTAATTAGTTAAAACCACAGTGTAACTTTCGTACTCGATTATGAATATTTTGTTCAAAGCATGGATCGTAGAGCGCAGACTTTGTTAGTTTTTGTTTTTTAGGAAGACCGAAGTGTCGAGTTGCTCCTACCAGCTGATGTTTATTTCCGATGATTCAAATTCATTTAATTACGATAGCCTTTACATTAATGTACATAAAAAATTTTAAGGGCGTCGCTATCCGCACTGAATGTATCTGATTGGTCGAGTAGCGCGATATATTCTCTGATTTTGGAGCGTAGCATCACTGCGACAAAGGCTGCGGCGTACTTGTAAGTAGAATACCCTAATTAGTTAAAACCACAGTGTAACTTTCGTACTCGATTATGAATATTTTGTTCAAAGCATGGATCGTAGAGCGCAGACTTTGTTCGTTTGTTTTTTAGGAAGACCGAAGTGTCGAGTTGCTCCTACCAGCTGATGTTTATTTCCGATGATTCAAATTCATTTAATTACGATAGCCTTTACATTAATGTACATAAAAAGGGATTTGTGTAATTTAGATAATGTGTTCCCTGACGTAGAGATTTAAATTGTCCCATAAAAATGCTTTGTTATGTGTCTCTAACAGGAAAGTGAAAGTTTGAGGTCGCCATGGCTACGGTAAATATTTGAATTAGTGGAAATTAATTCCTTACGAAAATTAACCATGGTTTTACTACAAAAACATGAACCAAAAAACATGATTACTTCATTTTTACTACAATAAAACCATGGTTAATTTTCGTAAGGGAAAGCTCACGTTGCAAATAGATATTTTTGTGCTGTTACTAAACTTACTGCTCGAGGTCTGTCGCAAAGCAGTTTTATTACGGTAACCGAGATCTTTGTGTACAGTTTCACTTTTGGGATTTTATCTAGCCTATTCACAAGTGCAATGGTATTGCGTTATATCAGTTAAACAATATTAGCCTACGTTTCTGACAGATGACTTTCTTTCTTTCTTCTGATATTGTCTCATAGTACGAGAAAAAGCCAAAGCGCGGAGACCTTATTGAAATCTTCCGAGGCTCATATCAGCACTGGGCTATTTATGTTGGAGAAGGTTATGTGATTCACCTGGCACCTCCCTGTGAGTATTTTACATGCCTCAAATTATGTTTATTGAGCTTAACTTGCATTCAGTCGGAAACATTCCATTTAAGTCTCATGATTGCTTTTACTTTTTCGTTTTCTTTCTCTTCAGCTGAACATGCTCAAGCTGGAGCCTACAGTGTGATGTCAGTATTATATGATAAAGCCACAGTGAAGAAAGAAAAACTTTATGAAGTAGCTGGCAATGATGAATACTGTATCAACAACCTTCTAGATGAGAAATATGAGACACGTCCTGTTCGCGAGATTCTACGGGATGCACATAGATTTTTGGGACAAGAACTTTCATATAGTGTCTTTAGATGGAACTGTGAGCACTTTGTTACATGGCTGAGATACGGAAAACCACAGTCCCTACAGGTACAGCTGTTTGGCATGACCTGGCATATTGAGATTATTCACCCAAGTACTGTAAATGAATTGAGACTCCTAAATGTCTCAAATTTGCAAATCACTGGATTGGTTTGTTTTATGGTAAAATATTTTAAATTGATTTATTATAGGCTAATGTCACAAAAGAAACAACTTTTCACAGTGAATTAATATAGATAATTTCTGTTTATTCTAATAGGTACGAGACGCAGTGGAGACCGTTGCTGCAGTTGCTACTGTAGGGATTGGCATTGGAGCCATTGTTTATGCTATTTTAAAAAAAATGTCTGGTTCAAAAGACAAAGAGAAGCAGACCCAATGAACAGTGAGAAATAAAGAACTACAGGTAATGGATTATTTAAAGCCAGTAAATTGTTTGGTGCTTTTTATTAACATTTAAATCATTAAAACAAACCATTACATTTAAATGTAAAAATTGGCAGCCTTGGTTTTAGGAGTACAAATGGAGAGATTATAGACTGTAAAATCTTTTATGGTGTATTATCTTTTATGGTGCAAGGTAACTCCACAATAAAGCAATGAGTCCATAGTCCACTGATAAATCTTTTTATCATTTTTTTTTATATCACATTTATTTTTCTACTAGATTTCGAATGACCTTTCAAACACTTTTATAACCGTGTATTACAAAGCAAAATATAGAAAGCTGAATATAGTGGCATGATGTCACTGGCATCATGAACCACCACAGGTAGGACACATCCTAGTAAGGCTGCATGTCATCAAGCTCCTTCGAAGGACATCTTAATTTGAAGGATCTATAGTAGTCTGTTTTGCATCAGGTGTATCATTCATGTATCCCTCACAAAAAAAAAAAAAAAAAAGCTGAAAATGACTATTGCCCTGTCCAATTACCCACACTTGGGAGCACGTGCATGTGGCACGAAGTTAGTGTGCAAGACTGTCCCAGGACTTAAAACACCAAAGTGCAGTGCCCTTAACACACACTAAATCCAGAGGGGTATTCCAGGCTTAGTGTATCCCATCGCATCATGTTCTGGAAATAAATCGGGAGACGTTTTGCCAAGATCTCGCAAGAGGTCACAGAAACCTTTCCAATCTAAGTTAAATATTAATAATAATTAGATATATAATTTGGTAGTAAAACAAAGTATTGCACATTTTATTGGTGCAAAGATGAGTATATTTATTTGTACAACATTTGCAATTGCTTTTTATCACTCAATTAGCAGCACCACAAATTAAATTGTGTCATCTGTTGGACTACTGAACAGACATTTAGAAGTTTATTTTACAATGGAAAGTATTGAAAGTAAAATAAAGCTCTGTAAACACTTGCATTTTTACAACACTATAAGTGTGTCCCATCAGGTAATAAAAAGTTCTACACACATTTGTGGTATTCATGCTCACTTGAACACTTGGGCAAAATACAAGAAATATGTCATATAAGTGGTCAAGTGTATGGAGCGTATAATATGACAATACTATTTGAATTTGAATTGTGTAAATTTAAATTATTGACAAGTGTCATTTAACTAAACAGAATTTTATGTGGCTTTTAACATCGTTCTGAATTAGATTTTATTTTACTTGAATATTGAACATTTGAAATTGAACACAATTGATTTTTCATGGCAGTTTTTTTAATAGACAGCGGATGTTTTGTTCTGAATTGCTAGACTGCAAATATCCAGTTTTTAAAAATACAAGTTTTCAAGATGAAGAAGAAATTCAGAACATCAGATTCAATATTCAAAATTCAATACGAAATTCAGATCGTAGAGAAAGTAGGTCAGAGGTTATCCACAGGGAAGAGTAGATGATCTCTGGAAAGTGTTCAATATTCAAGTAAAAAAAAAAAAATCTAATTCAGAACGATGTTAAAAGCCACATAAAATTCAGTTTTGTTAAATGACACTTGTCAATAATTCAAATTTACACAATTCAAATAGCATTGTCATATTATATGCTCCATACAAGTTCAAAGACCACAAGTGTGGGTATTTTGGACAGGGCATATAGTTAAAGATAACTAGTTAATATATAAAGAATTTTATGTTGCTTCAGTCCAGGTGTCCATTATAGTGGACTTGAAAAAATATCTCTGCCCACCCCACTGGCCCCCATATTGACCAGGCCCATGTTGACTGTTCACGCTTAACATAGGGTGATACTTTAACCCAAGGTCTACACATATTATCAAACATGGACTTAAATTAATTACATTTTTTTGTCATGTAATTTGGAATCAGTAAAAAACTACAATTCATCTAAGTAATCTATCTACCCAGAGTGAGGCACAACCTAACACGGGACTAGCTATAAAACACGTGGTTTATAAGTATCCACACAGGCTAGCATTACGAATTACATAATGGGGCAAAAATGAAGTACTTGTAATTAGGATATATTACATTTTAAAATACTTGTAATCAGACCACAGTTAATTTTTCTTGATTACATGATTATTATTGACAAGCTAGCCTATATGGCTCTTTAAAAATGTTACAAAATATGAGGCCTGATATTATGTAGCATGTAGGAGAAGACCTCAATGAAATCTTCCGAGGCTCATATCAGCACTGGGCTATTTATGTTGGTGAAGGTTATGTGATACACCTGGCACCTCCCTGTGAGTCATTTACATGCCTCAAATGATGTCTACTGATAATGACAATTACAGTCATCATTTACTCACCCTGGTGTTGTTCAAATGTCATTTGTGACCCTGGACCACAAAACCAGTCTTAAGTCGCTGGGTATATTTGTAGCAATAGCCAAAAAAACATTGTATGGGTCACAATTATTGATTTTTCTTTTATGCCAAAAATCATTAGGATATTATGTAAAGATCAGGTTCCATGAAGATATTTTGTAAATTTTCTACCGTAAATATATTAACTTAATTTTTGATTAGTAATATGCATTGCTAAGAACTTCATTTGGACAACTTTAAATGCGATTTTCTCAATATTTTGATTTTTTTGCATGCTCAGATTCCAGATTTTCAAATAGTTGTATCTCGGCCAAATATTGTCCTATCCTAACAAACCATACATCAATGGAAAGCTTATTTATTCAGCTTTCAGATTATTTATAAATCTCAATTTCAAGAACTTGACCTTTATGACTGGTTTTGTGGTCCAGGGTCACATATGCTCTTCTTTCTTTTTTTAGACCACATCCATTATATTGAATACACTGGATGTGGTTTTTAAGTCTCATGAATGTTATTACGTTTCCATTTCTTTCAGATAGCTGAACATGCTCAAGCTGGGGCCAGCAGTATGATGTCAGTAATGCACAAAAAAGCCACAATGAAGAAAGAAGAACTTTATGAAGTAGCTGGCAATAATGATTGATTACCATGTCATCCACCTTATGGATGAAAAATATAAGCTTACAAGGAACTGTGAGCACTTTGGTATATAGCTGAGATACAGAAAGCCACAGTCCCACCAGCTACAGCTGTTTGGCATGACCTGGCATATTGAGACAATTCACACAAGTATTGTAACTGAATGTTAATTAATTATACTGTACTCATAAATGTCTTCAATTTTAAAATCACAGCATTACAGGGCTGTATTATGGTAAAATATTTTACATTAATTTATTATTAAGGTCACAAAATCAACACCTTTACACAGTCAGTAGATACTTTGTTTATTTTCATGGGTGCGAAATGTGGAAACAGAAGTTGGTCTTACTATAGCGGTTGGCGTTGGGAGTTCTTGGTGCTGCTGTAGCCATTTTTGGTTCAAAGACAAGAGAAGCAGACAGTGAACAGTGAGAAACGAAGAACTAAAAGTTTCAATACAATTAATAAGTTCCACAATACAATTGTGGAGGCCTTTGATTATTTCAGTCAGTAATTTTTTTGCATTCATCATGCAATTTAAAAAAGTATCCAACATTTATTTAAGCTATAAAACACATCATTCTCTTAATTTAAATAAATAAAATGTGATTATATATAACATACTTTATAAAAATACGCATTTACTATAGTTTCAGTTGACTATAAAAATGCTTTACATTATTCTGGTAGCGATGATGACTAACCAGAAGTTTAAGTAGGAAAAGCTCCTCCGTCTCTTGTTCTAACCCTCACCCTCGCCTTCTCTCTCTCTCTCTCTCTCTCTCATACACACACAACACAACACAACAGCAAAACACAAACATACACGCAAACACAAACACTCAATCACACACAAACACTCAAACAAACACAAATATGCAGCAAAACACAAACATACATGCAAAATGCAAACCCAAGCAAACACGCGAATGCAAACACCCACCCACACACACACACACACACACACAGCAGTTAAACATTGAAACTTTTACGATGTCTCATACAAACCTTTTACAAATAAAAAATGTTACCATCACACTGTGTATCTCTACAAGATGATGAAAAGCAGTATGATTAAACAATGATGTAACTTTTGTTTTAACAAATTAGTAACATTTTGTAGATTTTTCAAGCCTAAAACCATGATGCTCCAATGCATGGGGTTAGAAGTAGTCAAATGAGCCTCTGATGAATGCAAGGTGCTTACAGAGAGTTTTCTTTATGAATTAGACTTAAATTGGACTGAAAATCAGTTGTCATAAGGTTGTTCGCAACAAAAGTACTTTTTAAACAAGGCGCTACGAATATCTCACAGAATTTTTACAACAGATAAAACGTTCTTTCTCAATTTAAAAATTTTATTATTAACCATGATAGCTCATAAAACAAGCCTGGACCCAAATTGAAGCATTCTAACAACAAGTACAACCATTGCAGAAAATGTTGTATTATAGCACATAGTAAGATATAACTCTGGATGTGTGATTGACCAACTTATCAGATGTTCAACATATTATTACAAGTCCCTGCTTACCTAGTTTATGATGAAACTGAAAAAAATATAGGCATAAGCTAGCAATCACCTTGGATAAAATCAACAGCAGTTCAGAGTATGAAAAGGCAATGCAGAAAATCTGAGCCGATGAGGCGGAAGACGAAACTTGAAATTCCCTATAGCATCTATAAAGACAGCCATCATGCTTTCAATGTGAAACTAGCCACAGCTAGACAGATCTTCTTCTCAAACCTTATAACTTAAACAACACTCGCATACAAACAACAATAGCAAAATTTTGGAAGAAATAGTACAGCACCTTAAATCGTCAACCTGCTGTCTTGGCATGCTTGCCACATCTTTTTTCAAAATTGTGTTTAACTGTTTAGAAGCAGATCTCTTAGAAGTGGTGAA